>NW_021347329.1:0-1488 GCF_001605985.2 Dendrobium catenatum | reverse complement strand
CAACGAAAATACCTACCGGACCATTATAAACACGACCACTTCTTGAAATTCCACCGAATCCAACAAAATCAACTTACTGTTGAAGAGTATGTCGCGGAATTTGAACAATTATCTCTCAAATGCGACCTTATGGAACCAGAGGAGAATACAATTGTGAGGTTCTTGGGTGGGCTGAACCCATCTATTGCAAATACTGTTCAGCTAGAACCTTATTGGACATTGCAAGATGTTATTAGCATGACCCTCAAGGTAGAAAAGCAGCAGCGCACGGGACGACAAGTGGCGACTCGAGTTTTCCATAGAGAATTAGCATAGGAGAAAGCTGAAACAAAAAAGAGTGTGGCAACTACTACCTCATTCAGCAAGGAAGTTGGGAGTCAAGCAAGTAGCAGTCGAAGCCAAGCAAATACAACGGGGTTTCCCGCCCGGAAGTGTTTCAAATGCCAAGGATTCGGCCACATAGCTTCCGGTTGTCCCAATCGCAGAGTCTTCACGTTGATGGAAGAACGAGATCAAGAAGTTCAAGAATTAGTTGAAAATGATCCGGGTGATGGTCAGCCGTCCACAACCATTATTCCTCCAGACGAAGGCCCACTACTCGTCCTTCGTCGCTTATTAAACTCTCACAAGGAAGAACCTATGCAGCGACATAATATTTTCAGGACTCGGTGCACGGTGGGTGGCCGAGTTTGCCAATTAATTATTGACAGTGGAAGTTGTGAAAATGTGGCCTCCACTGTCTTGGTCGAGCGACTGAATCTATCCACAGAAGACCACCCATCTCCATACAAATTAGCTTGGATTCAGAAAGGAAATGAAGTGGAGGTCTCTAAACGTTGTTTAGTTAACTTCTCGATTGGGAAATTTGAAGAGCAAGTTTGGTGTGATGTGGTCCCAATGGACGCATGTCACCTGCTGTTGGGTCGACCGTGGCAGTATGATCGCAAATTGATCCATGATGGGGCTGCGAATACCTATTCCCTGTGGCACAAAGATGAACAAATTACACTGGTTCCATTGGATGGTGGTATGGCTAAGTCCATAATCAATTTAAGCCTTGTGAAGAATTCTCTGTTCGTGAAAGAATTACATGAAGCAGCTGGTGGTTATGTAATGCTCATGATGGAGGCAAATGAAACTGTGTCCGAGCTGCATGAAGATGTTCAGCCCCTACTAGAAGAATTCCGAGACGTAATCACTGATGAAATACCTGTCGGGTTACCACTGCAGCGAGAAGTCCAGCACGCTATTGATCTTATTCCAGGGGATACTATTCCTAATCGGCCACACTACCGACTCCATCCAGACGAGCATGAAGAATTAAAGCATCAGATAGAGGGGCTCATGTCCAAAGGGCTGGTCCGACCTAGTGTCAGCCCATGCGCGGTGCCGGCGCTCCTCGTGCCAAAGAAAGACGGAACCTACCGAATGTGCATTGAGAGTCGAGCTGTCAATAAAATTACGATTAAATATCGGTTCCCCATTCCT
>NW_021347328.1:0-436 GCF_001605985.2 Dendrobium catenatum | reverse complement strand
TAAAATCTCATAAACCAAAATCACACCACAAAAAAATGCGGAAATTAAAGTGCAGAAGCAAGAAATAAGAACACAGAGATTTATGGTGGTTCAGTCAACTCGACATACGTCCACTCCCCGGAGGTGCCCTCTGAGTATTGCACTACAATCGTGACTTTCCTTTATCCCCCACAGCTAGGCGGAGAAGCCTTTACAAAGAACCCCTTTTTGCCACCCCGCAAGGCAGAGAACCTATCTCCTTTTGATTCCTCCTGAAGCTGGCAAAGAACCACAATCATATGTTGAATCCTTACCTCTACCGACCCTTCCACGGATGAGAAACTCTAAATGAAAAAGAAGCAGAGCGATCCTTGGAGCAACCCTTGTGAATCCCCTCGCAAGCTCCCCCTCACAAGATCTTCTCTCTCTCCCTCTCTCTCTTTCTCTCCTCAAGGTC
>NW_021347327.1:0-312 GCF_001605985.2 Dendrobium catenatum | reverse complement strand
CTTTAATAAACATTTTGTGTATTATAAAATTATTGTCATAATATATTGGAGTTATCTTTTGACCAACCAAGAGGTGAATTATGTGGTTAAAATAATTGATTTTGGAAATGCATGATGGCATGTATGTATTTTTGTAGAAAGTTTTCCTAAGACTCAGTTCTAACAAAGTTTTACAGCAAGTTATGTTGCCCTTTTTGTTGCTTTTATCCTAAATGATAGTTACTCTGAGATGGTTGTTATTTTGTGGGTTAACAGTTTAATTTAGGCAACATTGACTTTGATGAGGACATCGAAGATCAACGGCTACGATCG
>NW_021347326.1:0-246 GCF_001605985.2 Dendrobium catenatum | reverse complement strand
AATTAGCCATGGATCGAAATTCAAAAGCTTTTAAAAACGTATTTTATGAAAACCGCTCTGATACCACTTGAAAGTGCTCAGATGACACTAAAAAGTGCTCTGATACCACTTGAAAGTTCATTAGGGATGTTAGGCCCTATTAAACTAATAAAGAGGTGAATCTATATTTTAAAACAAACACAATCCAAAACCAATATTCACCACAAAGAAAAAACAATGCGGAAGAAAATAATGCGGAAGCAATAA
>NW_021347325.1:0-277 GCF_001605985.2 Dendrobium catenatum | reverse complement strand
ACAACGGTACTGCATTCAAAAGTACAAAAATCTATAATTTCGTTGATCGGCACAAAATCGATTGGCGGTACTCGTCAATATACAATCCAAGAGCAAATGGTCTAGCGAAAGCTTTCAACAAAACGCTGGTGAAATTGCTAAAAAAGATTCTCTCCAAGAACAAAAGAGAGTGGCATACGAAGATGGCAGAAGCGCTAAGGGTGTATCGTACAACTTACAAAATGCCAACCAAAGCCACTTCTTACTCTCTAGTATTTGGAGTTGAGGCCATACTGCC
>NW_021347324.1:0-341 GCF_001605985.2 Dendrobium catenatum | reverse complement strand
TTCTGACTCTGTTGATTTATTCTGTTCTGATTTGTATTCTGAGGTGATCTGATCTGTACGACTCTGATTCTGATTTGATATATGTCCGTATAAGTTCTGATTTGATTCTGTTCTGATTCGAGATCTGATTCTGTTCTGATTTCTGATTGGATTTCTGTCTGATGAGTTTGGTTTTGGATTCTGAGAATTTTGATTGGAGGTCTGTTGCTTTGCTGAGCTGTTGAGCTCACTCTTATTTTCTGGTGGTTTTCAGGTTCTGGGAATGGGAAGGAAGTCCAGGAGTAGAGTTCTGAGTTCTGATCCATATAGGTATTGTTTTACTTTTGATTTTTGTACGGTCA
>NW_021347323.1:0-207 GCF_001605985.2 Dendrobium catenatum | reverse complement strand
AGCTCTGCTTAGTGATTTGCTCTCCACTACCTTATTTCCCTTTCCGTTAGTTGTCAGTATCTTTTTACTTTTATTATAGTTGCCATTTTGGCTATAGCAGCAGATATTATATAATTGTAAAAGAAGAGAGCAAGAAGGTAGAAAAGAAATACACAAAGTTCTACAGAGCCAATTCGGTTCTCGTTATTTCCCTGTTTCATTCGCTCA
>NW_021347322.1:0-286 GCF_001605985.2 Dendrobium catenatum | reverse complement strand
ATGCCGGAGCCCTGCTCGACGACGTTAACCTGTGTGGCAGAGGTCGGAAGAATCCACCAAGGATGTGAGACCTTTCCGAGGTTGTATGCCGGAGCTATGCTCGACGACGTTAACATGTGTGGAAGAGGTCGATAGAATCCACCAAGGATGTGAGACCTTTCCGAGGTTGTACGTCAGAGCTCTGCTCGACGACGTTAACCTGTGTGAAAGAGGTTGAGAGAATCCACCAAGGATGTAAGACCTTTCCAAGGTTGTATGTCGAAGCCTTTGCTCGACGACGTTAACC
>NW_021347321.1:0-264 GCF_001605985.2 Dendrobium catenatum | reverse complement strand
TAAACCTTATATATATAATTACTTTGAATTTGATTCAAGCGTGTTTGAATCAATTTCAAACTTCTCATTGGATTTAAAGAAAACTTCAAAATAAATAAATTGTGGACCGAAAACAAATAAATGCCTCATTTTCCAACCACAAAAACAGCCGCAAATTCCGATTAGATTAGCCGAATTTCTCATTAATTAATGCTATTTTCTAGCTCTACAAGCTTCCAAAATACCCAATTAGTGAAATAAACTATACAAAAATATTAAACTCAA
>NW_021347320.1:0-414 GCF_001605985.2 Dendrobium catenatum | reverse complement strand
TATCAATCATATCCTATTGATTCATATCTCAAGGATTTATTTCCAATAAGGAGCGTATTGGCTCTGGCCATAACTGGTATATCGTGATGCCATTTGGAAGCAAAACCACTCGGTTCAGAGGGCCCCGGGTCATAGCCGTTTATCCTTCGGTGCCATTTGGCGGTAGACCGCCGGTTAGAGGACACGTACCACGTCCTTACTAGCAGGAGATTATTTGAGAATGGATCCTAGTGATATTTTCAACTTGGCTCTTGGCTCTTTGTGAGCACAAGTAAATTTTGATTTGTCCGCCTCGGCAAACTATTGCGGAGGGTGGATGGATTTTGCTTTAAGGTATTGATGATTTGATTTCAGTTTTAAATATTTTGAAATTTAGGATGGAATTTGAAATAGTTCTTGAATTTTGGATTTTTT
>NW_021347319.1:0-368 GCF_001605985.2 Dendrobium catenatum | reverse complement strand
GTTCGATGAGCTACTCGTGACTCGGCTCAATAAGAGCTCGTTTATGTTCGTTTGATAAGGTAAACGAACAAGCTTGAATACATTTAATAAATATTCGATAGGTAAATAAACAAACTTGAACAACCTCGCGTTCGGCTCATTTTTGTTCACGAACAATATGTTTTAGAGCTTGTGAACATGCTCGTCAAGATGCTTATCGATTATATCTTATTTAATTAAAAATAATTATTATATCTTATTTGACTAATAAGATAGTTAAATATCATGTTATTTAACAATTTTTAAAAAATATATAACAATTTATTGTTTTTTAAACTCCTGCCCACCCTCTCTCTCTATATATATTTCTCATTTTTTTCATTCTCCCG
>NW_021347318.1:0-281 GCF_001605985.2 Dendrobium catenatum | reverse complement strand
AAAAAAAAAAACCTAGAAAATACTTGAAAGTTGTTTCTAATACTTTTCAAAAATAACTTGATTTATTTTAAAAAAGAAAAAAAAATTGTGTGTGTGTGTGTATATATATATATACCACATAAATTTTATGGTATTTATATATTTGACACTTCAATTTTTATATATAATTAGCACCAAATTTTTTAAATAAGATGAAAAATATTACTAATATTGACTCTTCTAGAGTACAATGTATTTTTTTACGCATATGTTTTGATCTAATTGAGACACTAAAATATTAG
>NW_021347317.1:0-324 GCF_001605985.2 Dendrobium catenatum | reverse complement strand
TAGCATGTATAAACTTGTATATAGTGTGTATAAACTTATATATTGTGTGTATATACTCATATATAATGTATAAAATACTTGTACATAGTATGCACTTGTATATATTATATAAAATGCTTGTAGATAATGTGTATAAACTTTTATAATTCATGTATAATGCCTGTACATAGCTTGTATAAACTTATACATATTATGTATAATGCTTATACATTTCATATACATAATGTGTATAATGCTTATATATAGCGTGTATAAATATATATATTATGTGTATAATTCTTATTTATAGTGTGTAAAATGCTTATATATATCGTGTATAAACTT
>NW_021347316.1:0-347 GCF_001605985.2 Dendrobium catenatum | reverse complement strand
GCTAGAAAGCTTGTCGAGCTCAAGCTTGAACAGGCGTCGGACTCGATTCGTCGGCTCGACGAGCAGCTCGGCAGCGGAGCTAGCAGGCGGGAAATCGAAATCGCGAGCGGGACGACGACGGACGAGCTCGGATGACACCTTCCAAAGACGGCGGATGTGACTACGAGCTCTGGATGACAACGGACCTCTGCTCGACGACAGACGAGCTCTGGATGACGACAGACCTCGGCTCGACGACGTCCGATCTTTGCTCGATGACGGACGACGGACGAGCTCTGGATGTCATTGATGACGGACCTCGGGATGACGAGCTCGACGATGGGGACAGAACTTGGGACGACGGACTC
>NW_021347315.1:0-264 GCF_001605985.2 Dendrobium catenatum | reverse complement strand
TAGATTTCAAGAAGAAGCAGAGAGAGAGAGAGAGAGAGAGAAGAGGACAGAGACCGTATTAACAAAATGAGAAAAGCTTGTCTTATTCATCATAGTAGTGGAATATATATATAGCAGTTACATATGAGTATCCACGTCATTAATCCTTATTTACAAATATGTTTATTTATTATGTACTAATACTCCCCCGCAAACTGTTGGGTCTGAAATAACCCGCAATTTGTTATGAAGATTCACAAATCTAGGAGTTGATAACGCCTTAGT
>NW_021347314.1:0-546 GCF_001605985.2 Dendrobium catenatum | reverse complement strand
TGCAACATTGATATTTATGTTTTCTTAGTTTTTTTTTCCTTTGTTTTTTATTTTGTAATTTTTTTTGTGTGTTTTGAATGAGTTTATTTTAGAGCCCGTGATTTTGTCTTTGTTTTCTGTGTTTTGAATGTTTTGTTTGATTTTCTTTAATTAGAATTCAAAAATCCAAAAATTTGTGATATTCGTTCAGGACGAAATTTTTTGTACTAGACGATGTGTGTAAAATTCAGTTCGCATGATGTAAACCGTTCCACACCCTTATGAATGAAGACACTTTCAAATGGTATGAAGTCAATAGGGTGATTTGAGAAACTGGCCTAACATATCATGTTGCTAGAGTTTCAGGAATGACCAGAAATGCTCAAATCATCCAGCACATTCTTCGATCTCCAATCATTCCTAAAGCTGGTGATAGGATCAATATTACCCCCACTCCTTTCTGTTGTGACCTTTTTGATTATGAATCGTAAGCCTATCGATGAAGCCCAACTTATTCTAGATCATCTTTTTGGGCATTCAGAAATTGGGCATGCAGAACAGAAGAGA
>NW_021347313.1:0-237 GCF_001605985.2 Dendrobium catenatum | reverse complement strand
TCAAGGGAGTATAAGAGAGAGAGAGAAAGGGAGAGAGTGAGAGAAAGTGAGAGCAAGCTAGAGGGAGTTAGGGAGAGAGCAAGAGAGAGAAAGAGAGAGAGAGAGATAGAGAGAGGAAGCAAGAGAGACAGAGAGTAAGAGATAGAGAGAGACAGATAGAGAGGGATAGAAAGCAAGAGAGAGCAAGCTAGAGAAAGAACAAGAGAGAAAGAACAAGAGAGAGCAAGAGAGAATAAG
>NW_021347312.1:0-687 GCF_001605985.2 Dendrobium catenatum | reverse complement strand
CATTGTTAGACCCCCATCCAACCGCTAGCAAACCTTTGCCACCTAATTGCTGCCATTGGGCCACTATTCAACTACCACTATCAGACCTTTACCACAAAACAATCAATGTCCGACTAATGTCATTTGACCACCACTTGATTGTTGTTGTTGAATTGCCTTGCCACCACCCAATCATAGCCATCAGACCTTCTCAACCACAACTGTTCAAATGCCTTTCATCATATACAAATTTCATCATATGTTATACCAATTCTCTATATTGTTGTAATATTATTGCCTCAGAGCTAAGGGGCGGGTAAACAATTGTAATCAATACTCACATAGTGTAATCATTTCTATTGAATCACGTCCTATGGTTTTTCCCATTTTCAAAAATTTCATTCAAAAAATTTAGGTTTTACCCTTATTGCATGTTTTCATTTATTTGTTTGTGTGATTGATGTTTATTGAAAACTCTCTGAATCTACTATTATGAATTTTCTAAACCTCACACACATGTTTTGATTTTGTGTGATTATTATAAAACATATAACTTTAATTTTATAGATTTCAAGAATGAAAAATAAATAAATTAATAATAGAGCAATTCATTTCTACTGAAAATGTTCATATATATATTTTAACACATATGATTTGTCTTGTAAGGCATGTGATATACAACAAGTATATAATATATGAGAAGATGAT
>NW_021347311.1:0-267 GCF_001605985.2 Dendrobium catenatum | reverse complement strand
GGTGCGGCCAACCATCACCCGATCAAGTGCCTCTTGTTCACTCTTTTCAGACTCAGCATCCAAAGCACTAGTGGCCTCATCAAGGAGGAGAATGGAAGGGTTTTTCAGTATGGCTCTAGATATTGCAATGCGTTGCTTGTGCCCTCCTGATAATTTGATTCCTCTTTCTCCAACCTACAAGTACAAATAGAATCATACAACAGTTAAGGCCTTTACTGTACTAGTTTTCGGTAAAGGGTGTCAAAATTCTTCATCTTTGGCTTGTTT
>NW_021347310.1:0-518 GCF_001605985.2 Dendrobium catenatum | reverse complement strand
CTTTGTCTGATTAGGATTAGCTAAACTCCTTGATCTTTTGTAACTCTAATAGTTTAATTTTTTGAGAAATTCTCATATGATGCCTCCGTAAAACAAAAAATATTTTTTTTTAAATTAAAATCCAAAAATATTCATCTTTTTATTTTCTTTGAGTTTTTGCTTTTCTTTTACTGTGTTTTTCTATTTTTTTCTTTTGTTTTATTTTTGAGGGCCTTAATCATCACCATCTTTTCCTTGGTTTCAATTTCTAGTCACATCATCCTGGCCGATATTTTATTGTCCTGGACGATATGACAAAATATCTTCAAACTCCATCTGCTGAACTTTTCTGTGCTTGCTGTTTGGTTCAATGCTCAGTTTACCACGCTTGCTAGCTACTTTCAGCAGCCACCTCCACCACCTCCATCTGATGATCAGGGTCCTTCGTTTTTCTATTCTGTGTATTTCTGCTGTTTGTTTCCTATTTTATGTAGTTTGCTTATTAGTCTTTGTTTGTTGTGATGTTTTCTTTTGTATCT
>NW_021347309.1:0-360 GCF_001605985.2 Dendrobium catenatum | reverse complement strand
TCGTGCCCGATCAAGATAATTTTGCGATGCCGTATCAACTATTATTTTTTTTAAAAGCAATGAGCAATAATCAAGTAGCATTGCCATTGCAGCCTAAAAATAAAAAAACAATAAAAAAATTGTTCCTAAAAATTAAAAACTTCTGTTAGACTAATAAAAAATGTCTACTGTCCGATACTAAAAGCCGAAACATAAATAAAAATAGCTTAGAAATCATATTGTTATACTGTCGTAATTTAATTAACAAGTGGAAAAGTGCAACCTTAAAGCATATTTTTTAGAAATTTATTTTATTTTTTGTGTTGCAAAAGAAATTATTGTTAGCCAACTGGCACTAGAGGTTTCTTTGTAGCGGGGTGT
>NW_021347308.1:0-232 GCF_001605985.2 Dendrobium catenatum | reverse complement strand
GAACAACTTGAGCTTCTAGCAATTTCCGGATCATCTCCTCCATTCCCCCAAATCTCTCCTCTAGGGATGAAAATTTTCCCTCCATCGACGAAAGTTTCTCACCCACCTCCTCTTTCAATTAGTTCATCTCTCCCTCCAAAACTTCCACTTTCTTTGACGCCATACCGTCTAGGATCAAGAGCTCTGATACCAAATTGGTACGCCTTATGTTTCACAAATTAGGGTTTGCCCT
>NW_021347307.1:0-574 GCF_001605985.2 Dendrobium catenatum | reverse complement strand
TTAGCCTAATGAAGGAGAAATAAATTTCACAGCCCTCAATGAGCAGAAAAGGTAGTAACAATTTAACAATTAAAATATATCTAAATTAAGCTTTAATACACTAATATTTAGACTCAAACATAAATTTATCCTTCGAACTTTAACAAACTTTAATGCTAGATAACTTTAGCAAATTGCCCAGTTTCGGACATATCAATGCCGCACAAATTTTCTCACATTCTTTAGATGGTTTGCTAGGACAACAAACTCTAATAAAGGATAGAAAGTGTTTACGTTTAACTACTGTGCACTGAGTTTTCTTATTTTTTATTACATGTTGTGATTTAAAAGGGATTGATATAAGTGTTTATTTACTTTAAATGTAACATGTGAATAGATGTGATGGTCAATAGCTTAACTTTAGGTTAGGACGGATCTGGTTACTCATAGGATTTTTTGTAGGTGGTCACGTTCATGCAAAAGATTAAAAGGGGCTGAATTAATAATGATTTAAACCTAATAAAATTTTTTATAGGTGCTTCTATTGCTTTGCCCCAAAATGAATAGGAGCATGGTCAACTATGGTTGATATTTA
>NW_021347306.1:0-506 GCF_001605985.2 Dendrobium catenatum | reverse complement strand
TCAGTCAATACTCTTGCAAATCAGTCAGTCCAATTATATTCAATGACACTACGACAGATTCAATAATGACGACGTACAATGCTACAGTAGGAGATGATTTCCCTATATCATAGAGCACTCTCCAGTCAATTATATCAATAGGCTCAAAATCCAAATAAACGATCAAATCAATAGAGCGAAAGATCGATTGAAATCAAATCAATACAATGAAATCATCAGGTCAATAGAAATCAATACACTCAGCTCTATAAAGGAATCTATTCTATGATAAATCAAATCCATACGGCAATAATCCATTCAATCAATCAGTCGATAATCGGCACGACGAATCAATGTATCAATATATCAATATCATGTCAGGATCTGTTGTATCAATAATATCCATATATCAATATCATATCTATATCAATGTCGATATCGGTATCTATCAATCGATACAATCTATATCAATATCAGTGTCAATATCTATGAATCAATACGCAGAATCCATATCAATGTCGGTGCCG
>NW_021347305.1:0-1096 GCF_001605985.2 Dendrobium catenatum | reverse complement strand
GAATTAGAAATTAATGCAATATAATACTATTTTTTTAACATGAAAAATTAAAATTAAAATACTTTCATTAAAAACAATAAATGGGTTTAAACAATTTAATTAAGAATCTTGGTACATGCTTAACCTGACCAAGGAAGAAAAAAAAACCATGCAATTAAGGCCATGTTTATGTATGAGTCAAGGAAAATTATAAGTTAAGTAGTGCCTTGAAGCTAGTTATTCTAGTATATCCAAGAAATCTAATATACAATTTTCTAGTTTAAGAAATTTTTGTACTAAAAAGCTGCTTTAGAAAGCAGCCAAAAAGTTGTCCCAAACAAAATCTTATAGAAATAAATTATTTAATTTTATATCATGTTGTAAGTAACAAAAATATAACATCATAATTTTAAGCTCCTTGAACTTTCACATGAAAATCTATTTTATTATTATTATTTAGCATTTAATTGTTTGTACATTCTTGAGTTAAGAAGACTTTATTCTTTCCCATTTTTTGATAAGACAATCAATAATGTTAATTAAAAAGTCCAATGTCTTCAATTAGTGAACTTTGTTCTTTCTCTTTATCATAGGACAGGTATAATATATTAGTGAATAATGTTAATTCCACGTTTGGCAATATTCTAATTAGTCATGATGCTTTTTCTTATTTCAACTGCTACTATATTTTTTTAAGAATTAATGCTTTATAATTTACTCTCACTTAATTTCTCTACTCCAAATAATAATCTCTCCTTAATTATCTTTTTTTAAAGAAATTGTCATTAGAATCTTCACTAAAATTATGATATTAATGGACTTCAAAATATGAAATATGATAAAAAAATTTAAGAAAATAAAAAAAGAGCTATCAATTAAGCATAAATTTTTCCTAGTGGAGACAATCATCTTGAATGATGAAGCTGGGAAAGAATAGAAATTTTTTATGCTAAGCTCAGCCAACATGTGACTCCCACATGGACAAATTTGGCACTTCATTCATGTGCTTTTCTCCTTGTCTTTGCTAAAATACATATTCAAGGCCTAATCATTCAATATAAGACCAATGTTGCATGCCAAATTCTCACTTGTATATATATATATATATATATATATA
>NW_021347304.1:0-547 GCF_001605985.2 Dendrobium catenatum | reverse complement strand
TTCAAAATCTTTTTGAAGTTAAATCAAACATCAATCTTTTTTTTTAATGTCTTACAAAATGATCCCTTATTGCATGATGATTTTACCCTTGAACCTACTTTCAGATCTAAACTTACATGTTACGTTTAGGCTTTATTTGGGACTACTTTTTTACTGCTTTCTATAACAGCTTCTAAGTATAAAAAAATTTTAAACTAAAAGATTTTGTACTAGAAAACTATTTCAAAAAGCAATAAGAAAGCCGTCCCAAACGAAGGCTAAATCTAAGCCGAAATTTACACCTATGCTTGCACTTGTGCTTACACTCAAACTCTTTTTGTGAACTCGAACCTCACTTCAAATTTGGGCTTAAAAAAATACGAGTCTAACTTGTTTGTAAGCAACTTAAATTTGTTCAAGACTTGGTTAGAAAATATTAGAAATGATCTTTCTTTATTAGATTTAAACGAGAATTTGACTTTTAACTATACACAATGGAGAAAAAGGATTCATTTAGCTGACTCCATGTAATGGGACAAAGGCTTGATGTTATTTTTGTCATCGTCAT
>NW_021347303.1:0-364 GCF_001605985.2 Dendrobium catenatum | reverse complement strand
AGTTAGAGGAAGGGAACTCATGATTTTGTTTCTCTTTATCTCTTCTTAAAGAGGTTATTTTACTTTTGATTCAAAATCTTCATCATATTTTAAATTGGATTTTGAAACTGATTTTTTTTATCTCCCTATATTTTTTCTATCGCATAGGAATCTTTTGCAAGATTATTGAATCCACAATGAAATTTTCTTAATCAAGTTATTCGTGTTGTCAATAATTTGGGTTTACTTTAGTTTTGAAAACATAAGAAAGAAAACATATTTTTTAAAAATAATTAAAAAAAGTGGCCAATGATGCCAAACAAAAAGATGCGCAATGACGCCAAATTTAAAAAAGAAATACACAAAGTGTATTAAAATCAAAAGA
>NW_021347302.1:0-207 GCF_001605985.2 Dendrobium catenatum | reverse complement strand
TTTGCCTCGAGATTCGTGCCTGATCAAGCTAATTTTGTGATGATGTATCAGTTGCCCCCCTATTTTCGGACGCCGAAGCTCCACGGGTCCGAAAATATAAGTGTCGACAATTTGCATAGGCCGAAATGCCAAAAAATGCGTTCCGAAGGTTAATGGCTTGCTCGAACTTGATCATAGAGGCCTCGTTGAGCTCTGAAAGTGCCGAAA
>NW_021347301.1:0-212 GCF_001605985.2 Dendrobium catenatum | reverse complement strand
GCTGGCGACGGAAGTAAGCCATCACCATATCCCCTTCGTTAAAAACAACCTCTCTCCGATGCTTGTCTGCAGCGGTTTTGTATTTGTCATTTGAAATACGGAGTTTTTCAAGAACTTGTTGTTGGACAGATTTGATATGATCAAATGTTTCTAATGCTTCAGCACTTATTTTGCCAGGTAAAGACAAACCATTTCGATCCAAAATGTGAGGA
>NW_021347300.1:0-216 GCF_001605985.2 Dendrobium catenatum | reverse complement strand
GCAACAAACCTCCAATCAAAACTTCCAGAATCCAAAATCAAACACATTAGACCCAAATCCAAAACCAAAATAGAATCAGACAAATATCAGAATCTTCGTACAGAAATCATAATCGGACAGCTCATAACAAAACAGATCAAATCAGAACATATACGGACATATCAAATCAAAATCAGATTGGAATTGAAACAGACATATATCAAATCAGAAACAGAT
>NW_021347299.1:0-305 GCF_001605985.2 Dendrobium catenatum | reverse complement strand
AATCTTCCCCTCACTAGAATAACACTTTTAAAAAAAATAGGGGAGATGAAAATATTTTTATTGTTTTTAATTTTTTGAAAACAAGATACAAACAGATAACAGTACAAAAATTTAACAATACGTTCTCCCCTTTGACATTATCAAAAAGAGAGGATGCACAAAAAAAATAAATAAATAAAACAGAAGACAAAAAATGTTTTCTAATCTAGTGAAAAAACAAATATTCTTAAAATGAGAAAGTTACTTCTTAGTTTTAATCAAAAAACTTCGTAGAATTGGATTGACAACGCATATCCCAGTAAAGG
>NW_021347298.1:0-400 GCF_001605985.2 Dendrobium catenatum | reverse complement strand
GTGTACGATTAATCAGAATTAATCTTATTTTATTTCTTTTGTTTTTGTTATTATTTTGTACTCTGGATTAGATGACGTGCTATATTTATATGATTCATGAGTATTGTTTATAATTTATTGAGGAAAGAATTTAGATGTATATTAATGATTCAATTACTATATTTACTTCCTTTAATATTATTATTGATAAAAGAAAAATAAATAACTTAGGTGTTGCGTATTAAAAGATTAAAAAAAATTCCAATTTTAATTATGGGGTATGATAATTATTTTAACTGAATTTGGTACAACAACTTGGTGCTCTCCCAAGTGACATAGAGTTAAACTCAAGATAAACCCATGGGAGCATGTAAAGGTTGTTAGTCATAATAGTGGTAGGAAATTAGTTGAACCAATGGGA
>NW_021347297.1:0-299 GCF_001605985.2 Dendrobium catenatum | reverse complement strand
TTGGAGACGTCGACAGGCGGACACCCTTGCTGAGCCAGTACAGTTAGTGGAGACAGTACGCCCAGTGGGGCTAGTACAGTCAGTACAGTTAGTCGAGGCAGCGCGACCAGATGAGACAGTGCAGTTGGCAGAGGTAGTGCAGCAGGCTGATGCAGTAGATCAGATGGATGTAGCAGTTTCTCCCGGGTCCGAAGCTGTCACGATGACTTGTGATGAGGATGCAGTAGCTACTCCTGTTGGGTCACCGGATCGAGTTGAGACTCCTTTAGCTCCCAGTACTCATAGGATCACTTCCCCTA
>NW_021347296.1:0-306 GCF_001605985.2 Dendrobium catenatum | reverse complement strand
CCCTTAACCCGAGGTTCAGGTGTCATTGCCCTGATGCCTACCCGCCTCGTCGCACGTGTTGCATCGGATTCCCCCCCACTGTGCGACGAGAGCGCGTATAGGGGTCCACCAGCGCATCACGCTCATCGAGGATTGGATTTTGGGTTCGAGAGTTGCTTACCTACCTTGTCACACCGGGTTCGCTCATACTATACTAAGAAAAAACGTGTATAGGTGGTTGACCAGCTCGTCAAATGCGTCGAGAACATGTATGCTTAATTTAATTAATCTTAAATTAATTATACTTAGTATATATTTAATTATATC
>NW_021347295.1:0-268 GCF_001605985.2 Dendrobium catenatum | reverse complement strand
TCCTTCTTCTTCACCAATAGAACAGGACTGGAGAACGTGCTAGTGCTGGGCCTGATGATCCATGCTTCCAACATTTCTCTGATCAACCTTTTTATTTCGTCTTTCTGAAACTGAGCGTAACGGTAAGGTCGTACGCTGACAGGTGACACTCCATCCCTCAATGTAATGGCATGCTCCTGCTCCCTAGGTGGTGGCAGCCTTATAGGTGGTTGAAAAACCTCATAGAATTCCTGGATCAAAGGCTGTACAGATATGGGTATGTCTCCCC
>NW_021347294.1:0-243 GCF_001605985.2 Dendrobium catenatum | reverse complement strand
ATGTTTACTAGGACTCTTGTAAAAAGAGAATTGT
This sequence comes from Dendrobium catenatum, assembly GCF_001605985.2. Classification (NCBI taxonomy): domain Eukaryota; kingdom Viridiplantae; phylum Streptophyta; class Magnoliopsida; order Asparagales; family Orchidaceae; genus Dendrobium; species Dendrobium catenatum. Next base: position 209 of record NW_021347294.1, on the reverse strand, counting down.
CAATAGGGTTGACATGAGAAATGGGGTTGGTAGCCTAATGATGGATGTATTTAGTGTGAACTTTGTCCTAAAGGAGGAGTTACACATGGTACATCTTCTCCTTGGGTGCTTGGCGAGAGAAAATGCTGGGAGATGGACCACATTGAGCTTCGAAGGCCTTAGGCCTATCACAATTTCAATAGATAATTAATGTACATATTGAGTTTTTT
>NW_021347293.1:0-204 GCF_001605985.2 Dendrobium catenatum | reverse complement strand
TAAGGCTCGCTGGCCTTGGTCATTGAAGCCTTTCATCATAATCTTATCAGAAGTAAGCTTCAAATGACTCAGGGAGAGGTTCTTCAAAGTTTCATATGTCAAGATATTCACTGAAGCCCTTTGGTCAATGAGGACCATGTTCACCTCAAAACCATTGACTTCAGCTATAACGTACAAGGGACGATTGTGCTCAGTGGTCCCTAA
>NW_021347292.1:0-349 GCF_001605985.2 Dendrobium catenatum | reverse complement strand
TCCGATCTCCGGCCAACTACGGTCTTTTGGACCCCTGCCTCCTGCCGACTATGGTCCTTCCGAACTACATCACCAGACAATGTTCTTTCTGACCGAGGTCTCATGCACACTATGGTCCTTCCGGCCTACATCGCCAAACAATGGTCTTTCTAACCTCGGTTTCCTGCCTACTATGGTCTTTTAGACCTCTATCCTATAAACTATGGTACTGCTGACCAAACAAATATGTCTATATTGATTATTCCAGGTTCAGAGAAGGTGCAATATATTACTTTATTTAGGTATTCATTATGTTCTATAGATCATCTTCTTATCATGATGGTCTTCGTCTCATAAACCTTGTGATGTC
>NW_021347291.1:0-239 GCF_001605985.2 Dendrobium catenatum | reverse complement strand
CAAATTTCTTTCATAAATTCTTGGGCTCAAAAAAAAATGTTTTTGCTTGTAATATGTGAAATTAATATTTTTTAATATATTGTGTTGTGTTTAAAATAACGTGTGCTATGCCATGTGTTATGCATTATGGATCCAATTGGACCTTTGCTCTATGGTACACTATTCGCCATTGACAAGTTTGCCTAATATATATTTTATATTATTATGTAGTGGACAATCCCTAAAAATAAACTAAATTC
>NW_021347290.1:0-266 GCF_001605985.2 Dendrobium catenatum | reverse complement strand
AGAAAACTATTCATTTAATCAAATTATATACTATATACATGCAATTTTGCAGTTCATCGCCATTCAAACGTCTGTGCAAGTTGAAGGGGTTGCAGTATTTGTTAAAAGGCGTCAAAATGATTCTGTGGAGCTGTCTAACCAAGTTGAGAAGGTCCAAGCTGACTCCTCTGAAGAATTCCAGATATTGGATCCAGAAGAATCACTCGTTGGATTGCTAGCTTCTTATAGTTCTAATCGAGGTGATCTGGTAAGAAAGTTCAATTTAT
>NW_021347289.1:0-270 GCF_001605985.2 Dendrobium catenatum | reverse complement strand
GATCAGGACCAAGCCATGGCTCGTGCAATAGAGATTGCTTTGCCTAATACACGACATCGATTGTGCCAATGGCATTTGTACAAGAAGGCACCTTCAAAGGTTTGGTGCTTTAACAGCAACAACAGAGTTAAATGCTTATTTTTTTACTGTTTCAAACATTGTGACTCAGCAGAGGAATTTGAGAGTAAATGGGCTGAAATGTTATCAGAAGGAAATCTGCAAAATAATCATTGGTTGAAAGATCTCTACAAAATCAAGGAGAAGTGGTCA
>NW_021347288.1:0-1434 GCF_001605985.2 Dendrobium catenatum | reverse complement strand
ATGAAGGCTACAATTCTCTACAAAATACTAAAAGTCAATATGCAAGGGATATAATAACCCACTGACAAGTGTGCATGAGAAGGTCAGTGATGAATGCTGCGATGCCCTGCAATCAACATTAAAATACAAACAAATGCATTCGAACTTGCAAGCAATGAAATCGATAAGTATACTTATGAATGAACCATGAAGGATATATAGCGAGCGCAGTGGATTGCAACGAATATTGCATATTGCATACAAGCAAACACAAGAGATAGAAGATTGTAGCGGATGTAAGTGCCTAGTTGCAATGAGAAAAGATATATCAAATGCATAGTAATATGTATGCGGGTGGTGACCAACAAGTTGTAGATGTTACAACACCTTAACAATTAACTACCATTCAATGGATAACAAATACGTCGATCTGTTTCAAGCAAGAGAATGACCAATTTGCAACAAATGTGAGCACCTACTAGTTGTTGTAGGAGGCCTGACTTGTGCACAACTTGCCCACACATAATAACAAAAAAGGCCCGCAGCATGAGGTAGAAGATCATGGCAAATGCAAATGCTTACTGGCAGGGATGGAAGATTCACTGTTTACATAATAATATACGTGTGGATGATGAACGATGATAGACAGTGAATACTACAACATCCTTATAGCTAATAGCCACACAATGACAACAAATACATTGATCTATTGCAAGCAAAGACTGATGATGTGTAACAGATACAAATATTTACAAGTAACCACAAGAGACTAGTTAGTGCACCACAGTTTACCTGTATAAAGCAACGAGCAACCCGTAGTGCGACACCACGCCACTGGATCAGCAATGCTTATGCAAGCGAACATAATACGTCTACAAGATCTTAAATAGGGCATCACACATGTTCAAATGACAGTCTTCATTCAACTGATCAATATTAAATATTTTAAAATACCCCAACACATACATTGAAATGTGTATACACATAAACACAAAAGTTCACATACAAACACATCAATATATGAATGAAAGTATAAATGCACGTGCAAGTATGCAAATACAACACAGAATTGCATATGCAAGCATATATTTGCATGGGCCCTAACAAGCATGTTGTAGGCACACACATGACATCTGAGGAGACTCTACGGGTCAAGAAATGAATCTAACTTTGAGCATGATCCTTCTATGTGGGTCGATGAAGTCGACATGACTCGAACTATCAATCCAATATACGGTCACAATATCGACTGTGATATTTATTTTATACATTCATATTAGGCCTTCAAGGACCTCGATAAGAAAGATTCATTGATAAAAACTAAAGCCCACAACAAACCCGATCTTGTATCAATAATTAAACAAAGTCGACAAGGTTCGACTGATACTATGTGTCACGACCCGACCCGACGGGGACGAATCCCGCCCGAGCCGGACCGCGACAAAACCTTTTAAT
>NW_021347287.1:0-1261 GCF_001605985.2 Dendrobium catenatum | reverse complement strand
GTGGAATAGTAGAAGTTTTCTCTTAGAATTCTAGTTTCCATGGAGGTAGTGGTGGTGAATCCAATTATATAATATCTATAGTAATATCAATTTTGTATAAAAAATATGATAATTCAATAAAAAAAATAGTGTTCAAGTGAAATATACTGCCTTAATACTTAAAAAAAAATTTATACATCCCTCGTAAAAAATTATCGAGGTTGATAAATTCGAGAATAAGAATAACTTTAGTTCATAAAGTGCTATAGTCATGTTGAGAATATTATTAAGATTCATTCTTAAATGATTTTTAGTTCGTAAGGATGTGACATGTGTCATATAACCAATGATTTTGATGTCAAATGACATCATAGGTAAATGATTATTATGAGAAGCCTCTGATCTAGAGGTTTTGTCACAAAATAGCAACATGAAATTATAGTTATGTCTAGAGCCTGTATGTTCTCTAATGCCTAAAAACCTTGAGTAATGAATTAAATGATATACTTGACAGGGCATAAATCTCTTTGTTAGCTATGGTCGACTTGAATTTGTCTTCTTAGACAAACATTCACCCTTATGCTTAAAAGGTTCCCTTGAATGAAGTAATCCATTAATGCTGAAAAGGATCCTCAGGTTAGATTTGGTTGACTATCTCCTTTGACTAAATAGATTATGGATCATAACAATTTTGGATGACAGAATCATAAGAACTTGATTGGGTTCCGTCATCATTCCCCGCTAACATGCACCATAATTGCAAGATGATAAAATTTAAATTTTAATATTAAAACTGTTGTTATTATTAGTTTGATATTTAACGTTTATCTAATAACTAAACTTAATTGAAAGTACTCTCTTGTTATCAGGAAAGGGTAAATAAACATAGGGGCTTGCGTCTATAGGAAACTTGTAATCAAATCATAATAATCTTACAAAATTAGGGCAAAATCTTTGGGTGATATCTTATTTTAAATCTAACATGCCTTATGAAATTTCATCCTACTATATTCTTTCAAACTCTCCCAAATAGATATGTTGGGGCATGAATTTTTGGAGCCCACTTTTATATCATCCATTTACTCCATCAGGGATTTTATTTAAGAACATTTATCATTTATCATCTAATGAGTATATCATAATATAAACTATAAAATATAGTAGCTCAAAGGAAAATTAAGCATTATGCATTTTAGTCATCATTTAAACTATGAAGAAGCTTAGCTTTCCTCTTTTAATAATAAGGATGATTAGAAATATTATTTAGAGGTGAGAGTTATTA
>NW_021347286.1:0-232 GCF_001605985.2 Dendrobium catenatum | reverse complement strand
CTTCTTTGGCAGACCTCACAACTGGCTACCATCTCCTATACATCTTTATGCATCCCTTTCCAGTACAGCTCCCCATCTAGCCTCTTGTAAGTCTTCTGTACACCTGAATGGCCCCCCACTACACTCCCATGAAACTCCTGGAGTAGGTTTAGGATGTGGATCGACGTCCAAGGCATCACAAATCTCTCCTGATATAGCAGTTTGTCTCCTTCCAGTGAGTACCCCGGGTGGC
>NW_021347285.1:0-297 GCF_001605985.2 Dendrobium catenatum | reverse complement strand
AGCACAATGAAGAAGGAAAAGAAAACGCGCTCTACTATATCAGTCGAAGGTTGATTGGAGCAGAAAGCCATTATTCTCCTATTAAAAAGCATTGTTTGGCGCTGATCTTTGCAGTTCAGAAACTCCGCCAGTACATGTTATCCCACAAAATTACCCTGATATCAAAGATCGATCCGCTGAAGTTCTTGATGACAAGACCAGCATTGATAGGTCGTCTGGCCAGGTGGACAGTCTTGTTATTACAGTTTGATATCATATACATGCCACAAAAGGCGGTGAAAGGATAAGCCTTGGCAG
>NW_021347284.1:0-488 GCF_001605985.2 Dendrobium catenatum | reverse complement strand
ACCATTGCGCATTTCTTTTGATTTTTGTACATTTGTATATTTTTTCAAGAGTAATTTTGATCTTTTCAAAATCCATAATAAAAAATTTTAAATTTATCTAAGTGCATAAATATTTATTGATAAGTGAAATATAAAATAAGAAAACATCATAGTTGCAATAATAATATTAGAATTAATGGAGTCTAAATTAGAGACATGAAATTGAGAATTCTAATTATATCAAGTTATAAGCAGAACTTAAATTTAAAAAAATTTAATTTTCTAATGAATTTAATTTAGACTTGCACTTCAAAGTACAACACTATTAAGATCAAAATTCTAATGATTATCATAAAGGCTAACACACATTTCAATATAATTAAATCCAAAAAACACGTAAACAAATATTGATATCACTAAAAAGATATTATAAATTAAGATCAGGATATCAATACATAAACAAAACATCTAAAATAAAGAATGTTGAGTCTAATACTTAGGTTGTTAAG
>NW_021347283.1:0-308 GCF_001605985.2 Dendrobium catenatum | reverse complement strand
TCAGCCTCCTGTATTCCAAGCAAACACTAGTTGAACTTTTTCAACTGAGCGTGGCCTCGTGTTTTTTCCTCTCCCAGGATTTTCCACGTAAAAATACTGGTGTTTCTTTTTCTTTTCGTTTTTGTGTGCTTGATATCTGCACAACGCTAAGACGTAAATTTACTAACTCTATCGCCGCGTATATTCTAGTCCGCGACAGTGTTTAAATTTAAAATTATTGAATATATTATTTGTGTGTGAGTTATTTATATAAAAATTATTTAAATTTATTGCAAATTTATATTATTTTATTATTATTATATAATTAT
>NW_021347282.1:0-323 GCF_001605985.2 Dendrobium catenatum | reverse complement strand
TAAATAACATCTCTTCCATATTTCGCTTTCAATGATTGTTGAGAAATGAGTTTGGGTTCTTATAGTAATTCCACACGAACTTAGCTCTAAGAGGTTCAACTGAATGAAAAGCTGATAGAACCCTTCTACCTCCATTATTTGTTGGACAACAAAGGTCATCCCAAGCAACATAGTGCATACTAGGTTTGCCATCTTCTTTTTTCCCGAGATAATATCTACAAAGTCTATCTAATTCCTTCAAGATGCTTAAAGGAATTAAAGTATGAGTCGAAAAAAAACCTACAAAGGATAGAATAGAAAATTTGATGAGAGCCAATTTCCCT
>NW_021347281.1:0-359 GCF_001605985.2 Dendrobium catenatum | reverse complement strand
GTTATGCTAATTTACATTAATACCATACAGTGAATGTACATGATGTACGGGTCACTAACAGGGTCACTAACAAATACCCAAAATTCATGATTGATTAGTTATAACCAATCATTTACAAGCAACAGCAATTTAGGTTTCTTGGGGTTGATGAAAAAGATAGAACACAGTAGTTTTAAATCAAAATTTGGTCATTACAACTATTTGATTTGATTGATCAAGTATTATCTTTTCCTTAAAAATAAAGATTAGATGGTACTAAAAATTAATAAAAAATATTTTATCAGAATATTCTCATATATTTTAAATTAAAATGAGATTATTTATTATATATTCTTGATTTTATATGTTGAAAAATAATT
>NW_021347280.1:0-1403 GCF_001605985.2 Dendrobium catenatum | reverse complement strand
TTAAAGTGTAGAAATTAAATACAAAAAAATAATAAGAAAGAACACACTAGATTTTATAGTGGTTTGGTCAACTTGACCTATGCCCACTCCCCGGAGCCACTCCTCCGGGTATTTTACTAAATTTAGTGTCTCTCTTTTGCCCCCATAGCAAGGCAGAGAAGCACGTACAAAAACTCCTTTCCACTGACCCTAGTGAGGCAGAGAACCCAACTTCTTTTACTTCCTCCTAAAGCAGACAGAGAATCATAATCAATTGCTGATGTAGACCTTTTTCAAACCTCCAAGGAACCAAGAATAACGACAGGGGAAGACGACTCGGATCCTTACTTGGAGTAACCTTTATGAAACCCCTCACAAACTCCCTCTCACAAGATCCTCTCTCTATCTCCCTTGCTCTCCCTCTCCTCTTGGCTCTCTCAAGTTAGGACAGTAGCAAATGATACCCTCTTGAGAAAATAAGAGATCTTTTAAACAAGGGCTCCAAATTTGCCCTAATTTGTTACTAATCATCAAATATCATCCAGGATAATTGATCGATCGTCCCATATGATCATTTCAAAATTTTCTCAATAAGCTAGGATGATTGGGAGAGTCTAGATGATTAGAATGTTCATATGTTCAGATCATCCAGAATAATACCATATCATTCTTTATGATTAATTCAATTCATCGAATATCATCCAGACCATCACCTTGGATGGATATCTGAATGATGAAAAGGTAACTTGATTATCTAGGATGATCTCATGATCATCTGGGCCGATTAGTGCAAAATGTAACATATTATCTAGAGCATCGCCCTGAATGGATGTCTGGATGATAAAAAAATAACTAGATCATCCAGGCTGATCTCACGATCATCATGGATGATTAGTACAAAACATCACATATCAGCCAGAGCATTGCCATGGATGGAGCCATGCCGATTATGGATCGTCCAATAAAAACTAAGGTTTGTTAATTAATCGTTCAGGATGATATGATTGAGCAATCAAACCTTAATTTCTTTCCTTAATTACCAAACTAATTTAGGCATAATTGTAGTGCATTGTTCAGGATAATGTCTTGGATGATGTCCAAAAGTAAAACATGCCTAAGCGGTTGTAATAGTTGATTCTTTCTAATTTGATCTTATCACCTCAGACGATGATAATATCATCTAGGATATTTTGCTTAATTGTAGCTACCTTAACTAGGATGCCCTAATTAGGATTTTTATTTTGAACTGATCTTCCATTGTGATGCCCTAATATCACAGCAAGGCAGAGAAGCCTATACAAACCTCCTTTCACTAACCTCGGTGAGGCAGAGAACCGAACTCCTTTAGCTTCCTCCTGAAGCTGACAGAGAACCTCAACTCCTTTTGCTTCCTCCTGAAGCAGGCAGAGAACCTTGATCATTTG
>NW_021347279.1:0-329 GCF_001605985.2 Dendrobium catenatum | reverse complement strand
GCCTTTAAAAGAACTTGAGCTTGGATTAACAATTTATCAATTTCTTACCTTTTCTGGGCTATGCGTTGTCAATCCAATTCTACTGAGTTTTTGATTAAAACCAAGAGCTAACTTTCTTATTTTAAGAATATTTTTTTCTTTTCACCAGATCAGAGAACGTTTTTATCTTCTGTTTATTTTGGTTTTTGTTTGTGCCTCCTCTCTTTTTGATAATATCAAAGGGGAGAACGTATTGTTGAATTTATGTACTGTTATCGTGTTTGTATATTATTTTCAAAAAATTAAAAACAACAAAAATATTTTCATCTCCCCTATATTTAAAAGTGTTA
>NW_021347278.1:0-303 GCF_001605985.2 Dendrobium catenatum | reverse complement strand
AAACCACAAAACCAAAACCAATATCACCACAATAAAAACCAAATGCATAAATTAAATGCAGAAGTAATAAAAGAAAGAATACACCATATTTATAGTGGTTCGGTCAAACCTTGACCTACATCCACTCCTTGGAGGCACCCTCCAAGTATTGCACTAAACTAAGTATCTCTCCTTTACCCCCACAGCTACGCGGAGAAGCCCTTACAAAATCACTTCCACCTCCCTAGTGCGGCGGAGTCGTCGGGTCCTTTAACACTAAAGAGATATTCTTCTTTGGTGAACTTCCCTCGAGATAAGCCTTGA
>NW_021347277.1:0-217 GCF_001605985.2 Dendrobium catenatum | reverse complement strand
TGCTAAAAACATATTCAATTCATCGCCATATTTATAACCAGAAGAGGAAGCATTTTCTTCTTTTCATATTTTTTAATATCCTTTTAAAAACTAAGGGAGATGTATGCATATAGTGGTGGGGCTTAGACTTTAAAGTCCCTCTGGCACTTACAGAAGCAAGCAGCATCCAAAATTATAGGATGATTCATCAACTATTTCCATATATAGATGAAAAGTT
>NW_021347276.1:0-241 GCF_001605985.2 Dendrobium catenatum | reverse complement strand
ATTTATTTAATTTTACTACACTTTATGAATTTATATGATAGGTGACAGTTTACCCTTAGGTAAGGATAGTTCTGGTTGCTACTGAGTTTTCAGCATATGGCCATGCTCGTGTAGGGAAATAAAAAAGGGGGGCTAAAATTTAATAATTATATGACTGCTACATGTGCTTCAGCTTGCTTAGCCCACAAATAAATAAGAGTATATTCAAGTGTAACTTACTTAACTATACATATATAAACTG
>NW_021347275.1:0-247 GCF_001605985.2 Dendrobium catenatum | reverse complement strand
ATAATACACAAATCAAATTAGATCTTGTAACATTAACGTGAATCTGGACAAAACAGAAAGTATGATCCTCAAGTCACATTAGTAGATGTCACACGATCTTGCTGGATCTGAAAAACTCCAAGATCATCACCCATCTTCCACACTTTTTCCAAGCAATCTGCAAGGAAAAAGTATAAACAAAAAACATAAACTATAAAGATCATACAGAATTGGTGTTAAGAATCAAGAAAGCACACTAAACAATACT
>NW_021347274.1:0-278 GCF_001605985.2 Dendrobium catenatum | reverse complement strand
TGTGACTCACATGTGAAATATTTCACTCACAAATGATAATAATGGATAACATGAATTTGCCCTTAAGTAATGAAAATTTTCATGATTCTTAGAATATGATAGCAGTTCAATATACAAGATCCACACAAGTTGTGGAGAAGCACCTTTGACCAACATCCACTGTCTTGCAAACATGTGTAGTAGTCCCTACAAGTACTTAAGGAGATGCAAGGAGATGTAGTCAACATTGTGATGTCTCTATGATCAATGTTAACTAACTAGTAAAGGAAAATGACATT
>NW_021347273.1:0-224 GCF_001605985.2 Dendrobium catenatum | reverse complement strand
CTTTCTCTCTCCTCGGTGGCATCAAAAAAACTCAAAAAAAAAATTGTTGTGTGTTTAGTCCCACACTGGTTGGAATGCAATACTTTTGCTATTTAAAAACAAAGACATCTGAAGAAGAATTGCAGAGTTGCGGGAAGCTTTCAGATTGGGCTGGTTGCCTGGTCGGGACGTTGGCCTCTCTATTTGATTTTAATTATAAAAAAAAAAAATTTGTAGATTGTGGT
>NW_021347272.1:0-265 GCF_001605985.2 Dendrobium catenatum | reverse complement strand
GCCGCCTCAGAGTCTCCAACACAATCCTCAAGTGTCTCAAGTTAATGATCACTACATTGATCTTCAAATTGAGGGGGTGGGGAGCATGATAGTAATTGTAAGTCGGTCATTATGCAAAGGTAGAAACTACAGGCATTTTCTCTGCCATTTCATCTACACCAGACACGACATACCGAACAACCAATTCTATCCTCAATGCGAAACAAACTCTGTCATCCTAACAAACCTCAGGGAAAAATATTCTATGCAGCTGTTGTTAAGATGT
>NW_021347271.1:0-2073 GCF_001605985.2 Dendrobium catenatum | reverse complement strand
TTACAAGGACAACTGGCTTTCATTCAGAGATTCATATGGAATCTGTCGGGTAGGTGCCAGCCATTTTCAAAGCTGATGAAGAAAGATGTCTGATTCAAATGGGACGAAGAATGCCATGAAGCATTTGACAGCATCAAAATATATCTGTTAAATCCACCCATTTTTGCGGCGTCAATTCCAGGGAAGTCTCTTATACTGTACACAGCAACACTAGAAGAGTCTCTCAGAGTACTATTGGCCCAGCATAATGAAAAAGGCAAGGAGAATGCACTCTACTACATCAGTCGGAGGTTGATAGGAGCAAAAATCCGCTACTCTCCAATCGAGAAGCATTGCTTGGCTCTAATTTTCGCAGTTCAGAAGCTCCGCCATTATATGCTGTCTCACAAAATCACCTTGATATCAAAGATCAATCCACTGAAGTTCTTAATGACAAGACCAGCGTTGACAGGTCGTTTGGCAAGGTGGGCAGTGATTTTACTACAGTTTGATATTACATATATCCCTCAAAAGGCAATAAAAGGGCAGTTGTTGGCAGATTTTCTCGCTGCACACCCTATCCCTGCAGATTCTCCGCTCAACGACGATCTACCTGATGAGCAGATCATGAACGTTGAAGAGAGGAGATGCTACGAGTATGGGAAATGTACTTTGATGGAGCATCGTCAATCAAGCGTGCTCGGCCTCCAAATCTAGAGAAAGCTCAAGCCGGAATCGGACTTATTTTCGTGGCGCCCGAGGGAGGCATAATGAGATTCTCTTTCAGTCTGACTGAACTTCGGACAAACAATGAAGCTGAATATGAAGCTTTAATAGCAGGATTGGAGATTGCAATCGATGTTAGAATTCAAAATCTCCAAATCTTCGGTGATTCTCAACTTGTTGTAAATCAAGTACTGGGAGTTTACAAAATCACCAAGTTTGAGTTGGCCTGTTATGATCGGCGAGTTCTTGAGCTTATGAAGCAAATTTCAGTTGTCAAACTAACTCAAGTTCCCCGAGGTCAAAATGCCAAAGCCGATTCTCTTGCCAAATTGGCTAAAGAAATGGCGAATATGGACGACGAATGGCCTATAATAATTATGGTGCACAATCGGCGGATCCTAGAGCCAGCATTACTACAATTCCCGCAGGCAGAGGGAATACCAAATTCAAGCCAGCAGGATGCAACTCCAGTTGATCCTCAACCTCCCCAACCAGTTGATCTTGAAGATCAACTTGAAGAACATCAAGTTCCTAAGAAAAGACGCAAGGCCAGTCAAGCTTCAGAATCATGGTGACATTGCTTAGATGTCGAAGAAGAAGATGATTGGAGGCAGCCATTCATTGACTACTTCAAAGAAAATAGACTACCAACAGACAAATCATTAGCTGCTCAAATCAGAAATAGAGCACTACGATATGCTTTTGTCAACACCACATTGTATCGACGTGCTTTCGATCAAATGTGGTTAAGATGCCTAGGGACTCGAGAAGTTGATAAGGTGGTGGCAGAAGTTCATGAAGGACTTTGTGGAGCGCACCAATCAGGTCCCAAGATGGCAGTAAAAATCAAAAGAATGGGCTATTATTGGCCAAGAATGGTGAAGGATTGCATTGACCACGCTAAGAGGTGCCACGAATGTCAAATTCACGGTGATGTTATACATCAACCACCAAATCCACTGCACCCTACAATAGCATCCTGGCCGTTCGAATGCTGGGGTACTGATGTTATTGGGCCAATAGATCCGCCGTCATCAGCAGGACACCGCTTTATCTTGGCAGCGATAGACTATTTTTCTAAGTGGGCAGAAACATCTCCATTCAGGGAAGTTACATCCGAGCATGTAATCAACTTCTTTACCCACAATATTGTCTATAGATTTGATGTACCACGCCGCATAATCTCAGACAACGGAACTGCTTTCAAAAGTACAAAATTTATAAATTTGTTGATCGACACAAAATTGATTGGCGGTACTCTTCCATTTACTATCCGAGAGCAAATGGCTTGGCTAAAGCCTTCAAAAAAATACTGGTGAAATTGTTAAAAAAAATCCTTAGCAAGAACAAAAGAGAGTGGCATACGAA
>NW_021347270.1:0-325 GCF_001605985.2 Dendrobium catenatum | reverse complement strand
AAATACCTAGATCTGAAAATGGAAAAGCAGATGCATTAGCCAAGTTAGCAAAGGAGTTAGCTGACCCTACTGGAAACCCAGTTTCTATTTCTGTCCAGTATCGTCAAGCTCTGCGCCCCGCAGACTTGTCCTCCCATGAGCAGACCCTCACAGTACTTACTGTTGATGAGGAGTCAGACTGGAGAGAACCCTTCATAGAATATTTAAAGCATGGTAGGCTCCCAAATGATAGGTCTCTCGCCGCTCAAATTAGAAAGAGAGCTCTATTATTCGCCTATGTAAATGAAATTTTATATCGACGCTCTTTTGACCAGATGTGGTTGAG
>NW_021347269.1:0-341 GCF_001605985.2 Dendrobium catenatum | reverse complement strand
TGTGTAAAAAAAAGAGGTTGGAGGAGATTATAAAAAGGAGGAAGAGTTAAAAAAAGAAGAAGAGAAAAATTAAATAAAAAAAGAGAAAAAGTGTAAGAAATGAGAACATAGTTAATCTCTTAAACATGAAGATTTTTTTTAGTATAATGGATGGAATTTTATTCAGAAACTCCGAAGTTAAGCGTATTCATCCCGAAGCAATTTTGGGATGGGTGACTTACTGGGAAGTTTCATCAAGAATTTAAGAATATCCAAATATAACGATAAAAATAAAAATCTATATTTTCATTTAGGATGCTAAAGGCCTAAAATTAGTTGTATTCTTAAAACATTTATTGAAA
>NW_021347268.1:0-381 GCF_001605985.2 Dendrobium catenatum | reverse complement strand
TTCTGTATGTCTGTGTATTGGAAGAAAATTCCGAAAACAAATTTCAAAGCTAGATCCTGGATTCATCTGTCGCAACTCAACGCGATGGGATTCATTCCAATTGGGTTGGGTCGTGACAGTTTTTCCCTTTTAAGAGTTTTTCACATAAAAATATTGGTGTCACTTATGACTATTGCACCCCTCTTTTTTATATATATATATATATATGTGTGATGGAGTTTCATACAAAACTAATGTTGTCAATCGTCGCAACAAAGCCTAAAGAATGAAAAAGAAGAGAATTAAGACATCAACAAGAAAGAAAGCTATGAATGAATTTATTAAAATTTTATTTTAGAAAAATACAAGATTTAACAAGTCTTTGGAATTAGAACAATGTCC
>NW_021347267.1:0-342 GCF_001605985.2 Dendrobium catenatum | reverse complement strand
TCCTGGTTTGAGCCCCTTCATGAAATTGCTCGAACACTGTCTCCGACGGTATCCCTAAACATTCCGACAAAAGCTCAAATCTCTCTTGGTACTCCATCACTGTCTCCACCACCAACAAAGCAAAGAACTATTCATAATAATTCCCCTCCTACTTGATTCGAAGGCGTTCCAATAAACGATCCTTGAACTCCTTCCACAAATGGATCGGGTACCTAGTCTCCCTTTATTGATACTATGCCAATGCCTTCTCCCAAGACAGAGAGATGCCACCATAAGCTTCACCCCTTCCGTCAACACGTTCACTACAAAATATCTCTCAACTCTATAGATCCACCCATGCAC
>NW_021347266.1:0-363 GCF_001605985.2 Dendrobium catenatum | reverse complement strand
AATTATTGTTTGTATGGTTTCAATTTAAACAAATCTCGTAAGCTCCCCCTGAATTGATGAATACATGAAAATAAGGAGGCATTTTGAAGCAAAGAACAAAATTTTTTATTTTCAAAATTTGTTTTAACAAAATCACAAAGTCAAACACAAAATCAAAATGCAAACAAAACAATTAAAACAAAACAAAACATACAAACACAATAATAACAAAACATACAAACACAATAATTTCTCCCCTTTTTTTGACAACAACAAAAAGTGAAGAAGAAATAGACAAGAAAAGTAAGTAATTATATGAAATTCATTTGAAAATTTAATCTGAATGGTGATTTTCATAAGGTATGCAATCTAAAACTAATAACA
>NW_021347265.1:0-258 GCF_001605985.2 Dendrobium catenatum | reverse complement strand
TTCTAGGAAGCTATTTTCTATGGTAGCTTTAAAAAATGACTTTCTTCACAGCAGATTTGCAACCCCCTTTATAAAAGTTTACAACAATCTCGAAATGACCCATAATTTAAATTACTATCCAAAAAAATATATATACTATTTCTTAAAATAACTTTTGTACTAAAAAGCTACATTAACAAGCAGTAAGAAAATCATCCCAAATGAGAGTTGTAATGTATTAGTGAATTGAAACATAAGGTGTTATTTATTTATAATTTA
>NW_021347264.1:0-463 GCF_001605985.2 Dendrobium catenatum | reverse complement strand
AGTGTACTATAGACATAATCTTAGGTCACCTTATTTTCCTGTAGAAGCACTTGTTGCTTTTGGGAGACCCCTGCTGCTGTTCTCTGCATCTGCTGGCTTTCTGCTGCCTTCTACCAGCTGCTGCCCTGGCTCTCTATCTTCTACTTCTGTCTTGCATTGTGTGATGTTGCCTATTTCAGCCTTGCTATTGGCCCTGCTGCCAACATTGCTGCTGTTCTATGCAGCTCCATTGCTATTCTGCCGCTGCTACTGAACTTTCCAGATTGCTGTAATTAACCAAGTGCAGAAAGCAGCAACCTGAGGAATCCAGAAGCAAAAACAGCAAGATAGCTGCTGTGCAGAGCAGGAAAGCCACAAATTTGAGTTTGCATGCTGCCGTCCACAGCAAGGTGAAGTCCAAATCAGAGAAGGGACTCATCTACAGTATGAATAATACTAGAGGTGCCTTTAAGGCTTTAATTGA
>NW_021347263.1:0-225 GCF_001605985.2 Dendrobium catenatum | reverse complement strand
CTGCTATTTTCATGGATCTGATGAACCGAGTATTCAGGAAGTATTTGGATCAGTTTCTGATCGTTTTCATTGACGATATTTTGATATATTCTGCTTCAGAGGATGAGCATGCCAGACACTTGAGCATGATGTTGGAGACTTTGAGGCGGCATCAGTTGTATGTCAAGTTCTCCAAGTGTGAGTTCTGACTGAGGAGCATTTCTTTTCTGGGGCATGTGATTAGCG
>NW_021347262.1:0-260 GCF_001605985.2 Dendrobium catenatum | reverse complement strand
AATTTCGAGAGTTTGTTTTGGAGAGCAGTCAATTGTTTGGAGAGCCATTCAGTTGGAGAGCTTTTGTTAGTTTGTACATAAATTGGATTAGTGGAACATTTATTTCACGCCTTTTATTTTATTTTGATTTGCATTAATTAATTATATGAATTAATTAATTGAATGTTTAATCAAAGTTAAGTTTTAAATGCTTAGTTCATTAATGGGTTTTTTTAATTTTTAAATCATTGTATATTTTAAAATTACTTAATTATTTAAAT
>NW_021347261.1:0-262 GCF_001605985.2 Dendrobium catenatum | reverse complement strand
TGAATTCACTTATCAACCCGCGCAGCATCCCTAGACGACACGTGTGTACCAATAACATGTTTATCGGGGCCCATGCGGGTTTGGGGGCATTTTATAATTAAACCCTGTCGACTCCTTTTTACCTGCTAAGGAGAATCGGGTTTAAAATTTGATAACCCATGCAGGTTGAGATTGTACTTTCCCTCTTAGTGTACCTATGTGTATAAAATTTATATTGCACGTGCAGGGGTACTTTGAAAGTGTTTGTAGATGCCTTCTATCC
>NW_021347260.1:0-220 GCF_001605985.2 Dendrobium catenatum | reverse complement strand
TTGGGTCCTTCTACACCAAAGAGAACTTATTCTTTGGTGAACTTACCTGGAGATAAGCCTTGAATCCGATGATATTAAGGTGCAAGCCTATCGGAGCAACCGTGTGGAATCCCCCTCCACACTCCCTTGAGTCTCCCCTCACAGGATCTTCCTCCTCTCTCAGACTTCACCCATTCCTCACTCCATTTCAAGCTTTCTCTTAAAGTTTTCCTCACAAGAA
>NW_021347259.1:0-202 GCF_001605985.2 Dendrobium catenatum | reverse complement strand
CCCTATATGGAAAGAATTTGAAATTCGAATTTGAATTCAAATTTTCCCTTTCATGCTTGAGCTAAATTAGGAAGTCATTATGGTGATTGAAATCATCATAATGAGGGGAAATTATGATGGTGGCCGGCGGCAAAGGGGAAAGAGGGGCGGCTAGATGGCTGGTTAAGGCTAGGTAGGTGGGTGGGATTTAGGTGGTGGAGCT
>NW_021347258.1:0-238 GCF_001605985.2 Dendrobium catenatum | reverse complement strand
TTTCTCTCTCTCTCTCTTTATCTTTCTCTCTCTCTCTTTCTCGCTCCCTCTCTTGCTCTCTCCCTTGCTCTCTCTTACTCTCTCTCTTGTTCTTTCTCTCTCTCTCTGTCTCTCTCTTGCATTCCCTTGCCCTTTCTTTCTCTCTCTCTCTCTCTCTCTCTCTCTCTCTCTCTCTCTCTCTCTCTCTCTCTCTCGTTTTCTCCCTCTCTCTCTCCCCCCTCTCTCTATCTCTCTATAT
>NW_021347257.1:0-301 GCF_001605985.2 Dendrobium catenatum | reverse complement strand
TGGCTTGAGTGGGGAGAGAGTGTGTATGTTCGAATGAAGGCTCCCAAGGAGGTTTTGCCCTATTCAATTGTCCCAAAGCCAAATGAAAGGCTGTGATTGAATGGGAGGGTTCCTAAGATCAAGCCACCTGTCCCTGGGGTGGTTAGGGGCAGAGGATCAAAAGGACAAGAGGACAAGCCACGTGGAAAGTGAGCTTTGTCCTCATATGAGCAAGTGGGTTTGATTTAAACCCTTGGATCTTAATCTAAGGGTTAAGAATAGCTGTAGGAAGCTTCTAGAGAGTCTTCAAACAGCTGGAGAG
>NW_021347256.1:0-567 GCF_001605985.2 Dendrobium catenatum | reverse complement strand
CAAAATAATCAAAAACTCACATCAGAAAACATATCATAAAAGCATCCGTACATAATTCGAACAATCGTACCAGAACCGTATAACAGACAGAACAGATACCAGCTCAATCAGAAATCAAACATCGGATACGAAAAACTGAAGTCATTTCAAATCAGAGTCCAGAACAGATATCATAAAGCTTTCATGTCACGGAGCAGACAGAATCGTACGGAATAACCAGAATCGTACAGAATCAGGAATCATATATCGGATAATTCATAAAACAGATCAGATAAGTCACAGAACATATTATCAGATATCAAATATCAGATTCCCTAACCCTGACAGAATCTCAACGGATTCTGGCCCCTTATGCCTCCCTTCCCAGACATTGACAGAATCTCAACGGATTCTGGCCCCTTATGCCTCCCTTTGTGCTTATAGCACCAAAACAAAACAGAACAGATATTCAAAATTCCAGAACATAACTTATTTTCATATTTCAGAGCTCATTTCAGATTTTCCTGACATAGACAGAATCTCAAAAGATACTGACCCCTTATAACTCCCTTCTGATAGCATACAAAC
>NW_021347255.1:0-225 GCF_001605985.2 Dendrobium catenatum | reverse complement strand
CCACGAAGGAGCCGAAGAAGCGACGCGTGCAATCTCTCTACACCTCCGGCGAAGCAACCGAACAGCAACGACGAAAATAGAAGATAAACACAAACTCTGCCTCTTAAGTTTTTAATGCTTAACTTAATTAATATAAGGGAAGATTTACATACTTACCGCTCTATACTATTCTATTTACATATTTAACACTTTAAATTTTAATATACATATATATCAACCATAGTT
>NW_021347254.1:0-254 GCF_001605985.2 Dendrobium catenatum | reverse complement strand
ACTAGAAAGTTTTTAAATTTTTGCAATAAAAAAATTAAACTTATAAAAATTTCACCAAAATTTTTGTATTATTTCCCTCCCCTTTAAGAATAAATAACCCTATAAATAATGGAAAATCTTAAACCTCCCAATTTTCTCCTTTTGAACCTCTAAATTTATCCCTAAACATGTATAAAGACTGGCTTGAGTAAGCAATGTGTGATTCTCTCTTTCAGGCTGTGAGACCTCGTTCCTTTGCTGTTGTTGTAGCTGCT
>NW_021347253.1:0-218 GCF_001605985.2 Dendrobium catenatum | reverse complement strand
TGTTTTCAAAATGTCAAAACTTTTTAACTTGGTTTATTACTTATATTACTGCCTTAATAGATTTTGATTAGTTTCGTAACTTAACCTAAACATTTGTTAATTAACACAATTAGATATGTAAAAATATTCCATGTTAAATAATAAGAATTTTTATTATATTTTATTCATAACATAATAATATTTACTGTATATATTAAATTTTATAATAATATTTAGCA
>NW_021347252.1:0-337 GCF_001605985.2 Dendrobium catenatum | reverse complement strand
TCACCTGCCCGCCCCACCCCTCTTGCTCTTGATTGAAGCCTACTTTCCTTTTCCATACACCCTCATTTGGGAAGCTTTGATATACTTAATCAATTCAAATTTGAATTTTGAATAAATTCCTAAAATAGATCAATCTATTTTAGGAAAGTCTTTAAATCAAATCCCAATTAATGACCTCCACTTATGGCCAGCCCCTCCCCTTCTCATATTCCCTCTCAAATTAATTCCCCTCCATTAATTAATTCTCTAATTGGATATCCCATTATATTATGAGAATTAATTAATTAAAATTTCAAATTTCCCCACTCCCATACCCGTTCTACATCATCTATTATTA
>NW_021347251.1:0-201 GCF_001605985.2 Dendrobium catenatum | reverse complement strand
AAATTTGTGAAAGGATTTTCACAGATTTCGACTCCTTTGACGAGACTGACACAGAAGTCAGTAGCTTTTGTTTGGACACTCGAGTGTGAAGTTAGTTTTCAGAGATTGAAGGACTGTTTGACTTCAGCTCCAGTGTTAACACTTCTGTCAGGTACGGAAGGTTTTCAGGTGTTCAGTGATGCTTCACTGAAAGGTTTGGGT
>NW_021347250.1:0-351 GCF_001605985.2 Dendrobium catenatum | reverse complement strand
AACATAAATTTATTTTGTCATCTTTTTTATATTGTAACATAGAATTACCGATATTAGAATGAGCAATAATTGTATTTATATTATATGACCAAAAAAATGAGTAAACGACAACATTTTGTTTTATTTTTTTGTTTTTTTAAAGAGGCTTGTGGTTAAGCTTTATGACAGAGATCACTCTAGATTGAAGATATACATTGCTTGAAAGATATATTTGCTAATTACTGGAATTATAATCAATATAAAATCAAATTTCTCTTGATTTCTCAATATTTGATGGATGCTTTTATTTAGCTTCCTCTTATCATAAAGATTAGGAAGAAACCATATAACTAATTTATAAATGAAATAAAC
>NW_021347249.1:0-206 GCF_001605985.2 Dendrobium catenatum | reverse complement strand
GGCGAACTAGAACTCACTAAGAGATCTAGTTTCCTCTGGTGAACTCACTAAGAGATTGTGGGAGAAGATGAACTCACTAAGAGAACAAGATTAAATTTTCATTTCATCCAAAAACTAAAATTACATGAGAAAATGGCCATATAAATAGGCCTCAAAAGGACAAGACAATAAAAGACTAAAATGCCCCTCGGGCTACAATAACGACC
>NW_021347248.1:0-325 GCF_001605985.2 Dendrobium catenatum | reverse complement strand
TATAATTTTATCTTTCTTGAGTTAATATATTATTAAAGGTGTCTTTTAGCGTAGCAACCGTACAAATACATAGGCGGAATGAAAATTTAAAATGTTAATTTTTTTTAATATCATACTACATGATAAGGATCATATTATATGTATAAGTTATAGAAATTAATTAAAATTTTTAAATTAAGTTAATTAAATTTTGAACTAATTATACTGTATGAATTGAAGTGTACAGGATGATCAATTGTAATCAAGGAACCCCACCGCCAATCAAATTTAGGCAATATTTTAAAATTGACAAGTTATTTTATTCATACCATCTAAATATGTTTGT
>NW_021347247.1:0-987 GCF_001605985.2 Dendrobium catenatum | reverse complement strand
TAAAAAAAAAAAAAAAAAAACATAAACAGTCCCAAACAAAATTTAAATATAACATAACAACATAATATGTATGTTTAACAAATGCAGTATGATGATAGCATTTCGTACTTTTTTACTCTATGTACGCATTAATACAATATTAATCAAACAAAAGACGATCATGTCTATGCAATTAGCATTCAAAATCATATGATAATGACAGATTAATATTTTGATTGTTGCGTCCTGAAGTATTCATGGCAATAGAGAAATATAAAATTTAACGTCTCAGCTTTGTACGAAGACCCGACATGCATGCAAATAAATAGAGACCGGGTGGAGTTTTCGGTGTCACTTGGTGATCGGGTGGAGTTTCGGCATCACTTGAAAGTCGGGCAGAATTCTAGCATCATTTGGAAGTCGGGCGGAACTCCGGCGGTGGTTGAGGAGGAGTTTTTTCCCTCCTATTCTTCTCTTATATTCCTCTTCTTCTTCTTACTTGGGTCCCCTCTCAAAATAAATGAGGTGCTATTTATAGTTTTCTGAGAGTGGTATGACCCGTAAATAGGAGGAGGATCAAGGGCAAATGTAGAGTGGTTTAGATGGACGGTCGATATTGAATTCCTTGATCATGGACCGTTTGTCAGACATTTGAAAGTTTTAATGATGTCGGAATTCGATGATCTTGGGCTCATTGGATTCGTCTTGTCGAGCCGCTCGATTCGACAATAAGCACGTCATGTTTGGAAACTGTTTGGTAACCCAAATTGTGGTTCGAACCTTCCAATAGTGCTTCAGGTTCTTGATTTGGCCTCATTTGGGCTCGGATTGAGTCGAATTTTATGTCGTTAGCTTTGTAATTTCGAGACGTTTAGTTCGACTATAAGTTTGCTGAAATTGGAGTTCATATGATCCCAGATTTAATTTTTGAAGTTTCCAACTTGATTTTTACCTCGAGATTCGTGCCCGACCAAAATAATTTTTTTATAACATATCACTGATGAACAT
>NW_021347246.1:0-260 GCF_001605985.2 Dendrobium catenatum | reverse complement strand
ACGAGGAGGTTTGGGAGAGCGAATCGACCCCATAAATGTTTTCAAATATTTAATCCCTCGGTCGGATAAACTTCACGATTGTGGGCTTCGGGGGACCAGATCAATCTCAGGACCGCCTTGAGTCTTCTCCAATTTGTTGTGATACTAATTTTAAAAATACTTTTATTCCCCTAGAAAATTCGTTAGCCTTCCGGCGTCCCCTTCCCGGCGCTGGGAAGTAAGGAGGGCATTTTCCCTTTGGCTCGACTCGTCCGGAGCGA
>NW_021347245.1:0-291 GCF_001605985.2 Dendrobium catenatum | reverse complement strand
AAAATTATTATGAAAAAAGTAATATTTTAAAAATTATTATGATTGTTATATATTTTTTCTATTTTAAAAAATAATAAATTAAACATTTGTATTATTTATTACTCCCAAACAAATTTAATTATAAAAGTTTGCTTGCTAGTAAATTTGCCACAATATTTATTATTTAAACCCTAAATTTTAAGAACAATTATTACGTCCTCTGACTTGACGTAGAGGTACGTTCGGCCACCAATAACATATCGCCACGTGCTCTTACTCTTTACCTCGCGGCCCGACGATATGACCCGGAGC
>NW_021347244.1:0-325 GCF_001605985.2 Dendrobium catenatum | reverse complement strand
GAAAGTAATTTTTTAAAAAATTATTGAAAAAAATAGTTTTGTAACCCAATATATATTTTTTTAAATAAGCCAAAAAAATAATATACCAATAAAAATCAAGATTAATTTTTTTGGGAAATAAATCATGATTATAATTTCCATCTAAAAGAAAAGCAAAACAGTAAGAGCCTTAATATCTGAGCATCTGCATGATTAAAAGTTTGATTATTTGATTAAGTATCATTAATAAATAAATAAAACTAGGCAAAATCGTCTCGAGCGACTTACCTGCTGACTAAGCACATCCTGTCATTTAATTGGTACTGTAGACTTGCTACAGCAACAG
>NW_021347243.1:0-248 GCF_001605985.2 Dendrobium catenatum | reverse complement strand
GAGGGCAAGAAGATTAAGCTGTTACCCACTCAACCTAAGTCTACTAAGGAAGGAGTTAAACCCAACTCTCTGACACCCAACACGGACTTAAACTTGATAACTGCTAAGGACTTAGGTATGGAGCTGGAGTCGGGAGCGCCTCTTTACGCGCTAGTAGCCCGGGAAATAAGTGTAGATCAAGAAGAACCAATTCCCGAAGAAGTAAAACCCATGTTGGAGACTTTTTCTGATGTCTTTCCTGAAGATTT
>NW_021347242.1:0-299 GCF_001605985.2 Dendrobium catenatum | reverse complement strand
ATAAATTGCTAAAAGGTGAACCCAAACTTGTTTATGTTCCCAAGTCTAATATTTGATATTTTTGCAGGGTTGCTCTCACACAAGACCTCGTGAGAGCATATGGTACCTGGACAGTGGATGTTCAAAGCATATGACTGGAAATACTGCTCAATTCATAACGCTAGAAGCCAGGAGTGGAGGCAAGGTTACACTTGGAGATAATACCACAAAGAAAGTGGTTGGATAAGGTATGATTGGAAATTTGAAATTTTTTTTCATAGACAATGTGTTATTGGTTGAAGGCTTAAAGCATAATTTTT
>NW_021347241.1:0-585 GCF_001605985.2 Dendrobium catenatum | reverse complement strand
CATGGGTTTTTAGGTTATTTGTCCCCCTCCAGGTTTTTTTAACTATTTATTATAGGAATCTTTAGGCAATTGTCCCCCCTAAAAAAATTAAAATACTATGATATTTAGGCGATTGCCCCCTAGCAGAATTATATACATTGTGTAGAGGAGTTATTAGAAGTAATTTTAGGCAATTGCCCCCTTAAAAGTTTTAAAATACTATGGTCTTTAGGCAATTGCCTACAACATAATTAAATACATTGTGTAGTTATGTTATTGTTAAGAAACAATGAACCAAATACAAATATAAATAATAAAGAGAATTCAAAATTATCCTTACAACCAAAAATTTTTCCGGGGGCGCTGCCCCCAAAAACCCCCGCA
The DNA here is from genome assembly GCF_001605985.2 of Dendrobium catenatum. NCBI lineage: Eukaryota > Viridiplantae > Streptophyta > Magnoliopsida > Asparagales > Orchidaceae > Dendrobium > Dendrobium catenatum. The sequence goes on along the minus strand of NW_021347241.1, from coordinate 222 downwards.
GGGACGCTGTCCCCTGATCCCGCGACCTAACAGGGCAGGTCAAGCCCTGTCAGAGGGCGCTGCCCCCTTCGACCCCCGACACATTGTGTAGAGGTGTTACCTAATTTTTGTTTAAGAATAATTGTCATTATATAAGATGTTGATAATATTTTAAAATGTATTATGTATTCAAGTATAAATAATCATTTGTCACTAAAATGATATATATATATATATATATAT
>NW_021347240.1:0-608 GCF_001605985.2 Dendrobium catenatum | reverse complement strand
TAATTTAAATATAAAATATGTATAAGCTTTTATTTTCTGATGGCTATCTTATACGATGTGAGTTTAATGTTTTATATGCGCATCTTTGATTGCTTTGTTGTGAAAAATCCTACAGCTTTTGTGAAACTTTGCCTTTTTTTATAACTTGGTTGGTGATATTAATAGTTTTCTTTAAAAATTTTGAGAGATTACATTCTCTATGTCAAGGTTGTTTGAGTTCGTTGGAGATTACATCTTACTAGCATGAATGGGCATATGGTTGCTACCTTACTGCTTGAAGTACTTCTGTTCTCCCTTGTTTGTGGCTTTTGGAGGAAGATATTTATCTAGTAGAATTGATTCCTTGACATAAAATTTATTGAAACTGTAATTTCTATGAAAGAAAATTATGATGCTATGTCGATCTTTATTTTCCATAATGTATAAGGTTTATTGCATCAAGGTGGGGCAGTGCCGAGGCGTAATGAAACAACTTTTCTCATAATAGATTTTATGGAGCTTGGTCATTTTGTAAGTTAGCGTGCAATGAGAAGTGTTGGAAATTTGTTGGCAAGTTTTAATAAATATTTCCTATTGAATACTTGTTGGTAGAGTTGTAGCAAATTATT
>NW_021347239.1:0-2500 GCF_001605985.2 Dendrobium catenatum | reverse complement strand
ATAGAATACTTTTTATTTTAGTTGTGTGTAAAAAATAAATTCAAATAAAAATATAAAAGTTCGTAACTATTTTTTTAACATGCAATAAAATAGGACCAACAAGTGAGACCAAAACTCTTGGCTCAAATTTAGTTTTATGCACCTATTTAAAATTCAATTAATCTGATTTTTGTAATTAAATTATTGGTACTTATATCCAACAACATATTTTTATTGGTATATATATATATTCATTTATAATCTAATTTTTTAAATTCCTATTATTATATGACCCGTGATACGTCGAAAAATTATTTTTGATCGTACACGAATCTCAATGTATATTTGAATAAAAATATCTCAAAATTAAGTTCATGACCATCCAACCTCCAATTTCAACGAACTTATCGTAGAACTGACCGTCTTGCCGAAACAATATCGAAAGTGGTCAAATACCAGTCCAAATGAACCCAGATCAACAAACAAGCTGTTATCAAGAGAATCATTTTAGTTGGATTCGATCCTACGGTTTGTTCTTTCATAGTTTTTTCCACGTAAAAATTATGATGTTTCTTATAATTTTTGCACTCTTCTCTTATTTCTATATGCATTGAATATTCACTCCAATGTCAAAATAATAAATATTATATATCTCTACTATCGTGAATATTTTAACACGTAACAATTGTATTTAATTGTTAAGAGAATGACATATTACTAAAAATAAAATGTTTAAGAAAATATATTCATAATTATAAAAAATATATATATATTTTGCCAATAGATAATAAATATAAAAGTGTTTGTCTTCACATTAATAAAGTCCCATCCAAAGTTGTGGAAGGAGTTGGTACTTTTGGCATTCCATAATTCATGACACCGACGGTTAGTTAATTAGATTTATTGTCTACGAAAATAATTGAACCAAATTAAAAATCGCAAATAAAAAAAATAATTTTATTTTAAAAATTAAAATGATTTATAACAATATTTTATATTTCAATATTTTTTATATTTTTCTTATTGAATATCTTCAAAGTGGGTCCAAGCAATAATTAGATGATAATTTGCTCCATTAAACAAAGTCCAATAAGAATCAAATAATTTATTTTTTTTCATATAAATAATTAAGTTAAGTCAAGCTAAAGCCTCCTTAAACTTGAGCTTGATTAATAATAAAGTTGGGGCTCGAGTTGATTCTACAAATTTCAAGTTCATTGAATCAACTCATTTATTATCAAATAGATATATATTCTTATTCAAGTAAATATTTATAAATATATTAAAAAATAATCACTTCAAATAGGAATATATATAATTATATGTAATATATATATTTTTAAAATATTTTTACAAATTTATACAAAATTTATTAAAATCTAATATACTTTAAGTGTATTTTATATTAATATTTTTTAAACTAGTAAGCTCATGTCTAGAATAACTCAAACTTGACTTATTAGCTAGCTCATCAAGTTCAGCTCACGAGCACCATATCGAGTCGAGCTCGACCTGACTCACGAGCAGACTGGACTCAATCACACCCCTAGTTAGTTGTAAATAAATATATATACTAACTATAATTTTTATCTTAAACTTAAAGTTTGATAGCAACTAATGATTAATGATAGAAAGAATATACCTATTAAGGCTAACTAATTACTTCTTTAATGAATTATAATTAAATTAAACAACAAAAGGAACATTTATTAATGAAGATAATACTATGAATTGCATAAGCTACACGTTAAATCTAACCACTCATTTATTATAATGGCCATCACAATCATCTATAAATTTCTTAATGAAGATTCTTGCATCATTAATTATAATTAATCAAAGCATTAATTATGACCAACTTCTACTCTTATTAATTTTGTTCTGAGTGGTCGTTAATAATTTTTTTAATTAAAAAAATAAAAACATTCTCGAAGCAAATATATCACTCATAACTCCATCTTAACTATTTTGGAACGGTAGATATGTAATTTAAACTTTTAGTTAATAATCTCAAGCAAATTAGGAAATGTATTACTAATTATTAAAAAAAAAGTTCTAAGTTAAGGCTTCGGTTGGGACAGCTTTTTCATTGCTTCTTAAAACGGAATTTTTTGTTATTTTTTATATTAAAATTCCGTTTTAAAAAGCAATAAAAAAGAAGTCACAAACGAAAGCTAAGTCGGCTCGTATGACGTAGATCTCAACTCAAAAGGAATTCATGAAGGCAATAATTTTAAATTGGCAACAACAATCTAAGAATTTGCACAATGGTGACGAATATGACCTATAGAGCCTACAATAGCAATTTCAAGTGGGCAACTTTTTGGAAATTATTGATTAGCTATTCAATTATTTGTCCATTCATTCATGCTAGGCTAGTGATTTCCTTCAAGCTCGACAAACAACTTTGTCATGTTCGGAGATGGAACCCGCCTCTTTTTTTAGCGTGGGTAAAATAAGATTATAAAATACGTCATTTTATAGATATAAAATAAAAAAAATATATTTTTTTTTCTTAGAA
>NW_021347238.1:0-232 GCF_001605985.2 Dendrobium catenatum | reverse complement strand
AACATCTGTAAACAATAGAACATCACCAACATTGACAAATAGATCAACTATATATGTTTCTCTATAACACAAATCAAATTAGATCTTATACCATTAAAACAGAAAGCATCATCCACCAACCCATACATGATCCTCAAGTCTCCTTAGCCGAGCCTTGCTATACTTGGTAAGAACACCATTGCAATCTTCAATGGTCGTTCACATTGTCCAAGTTTCGACCGGCAAGCAGCTC
>NW_021347237.1:0-200 GCF_001605985.2 Dendrobium catenatum | reverse complement strand
GGCGGAGGTGAGGGCCTCAAGTGGTGGTCCAGCATAGCAACTACGTCAGGCGGTGGTCCGAAGAATGTGAGGGCTTCAAGTGGTGGTGCGGCGTAGCAACGACGTTAGGTGGTGGTCCGGCGGAAGTCCGGCTATGGTCAAGGAGGAGCGAGGAGGCAATAGTGATCTCCGATCTCTCTCTTGCTCTCTTTCTTGGAGCA
>NW_021347236.1:0-365 GCF_001605985.2 Dendrobium catenatum | reverse complement strand
TATAGCGCCTTTAATAGTTGAGACTGTATGGCATTATCATCCTTCTTTTGTTCATATGAGTGAGAAGACCCTCATTTAGTTGTGGTAATTTTTCTCTACTTAAGATGTGATTACAAATTTGGTCGAATTGATTATTGTGTCTTGTAAGAAAACTCAAATGTCCCTTCTTTTTCTACAATTTGTTTTAGAATCATGGCATCGTCACGTCCCTTTATCTCGAGGTCTTAGTAGTAATCTAGTACTAGCCAATAGTCATTCATTGAATTGAAATATTCAATGATATAGAGGTTACCTTGCTTGGTTGTTGTGAGCTTCTTCTTGATCTCATAGATGAATGCGACATCTTTAACTTTTGAGTAAGTTTG
>NW_021347235.1:0-1138 GCF_001605985.2 Dendrobium catenatum | reverse complement strand
ATCTATTTTTAATTATATTATCTTCCAATATATATATTATTTTAAAATTATCTATATTATTAAATTCCCTAATTTTGGGAGATTCACTATTTATGAAATTTTAAACATGGATTGTATGTGTGAAGAGCAAATTATGGGGGAGGAGATTAATGAATGGTTGAGTCTCAATCATTCACTAATCACTTCGTTAGACGCATTTACTTTTCTTTTACCGTAGTTTGCATGCGTAGGATGCACGAGCACTTAGTTTAGGCTCTCCTAGATCTATGAACATTGTGTGTTTACTTTGTTTGTGTACTCCATGCATTATTAACTTGTGGGTTAGTTTAGAACTTGAGTTTAAACCTTTACAACGTAATGACATCCTAAGGACAATAATTAAGGACCCGTATAGCGAACTTAGAAAAATTCTATGAACTAGGATAGATTCTTGATTGACATGAAAATTTTAACAATTAAACTTAGTGACATCTTGAACATTCTAGCATTTTTTAGGAATTTTTAGGAGCTTTTAGACCTCTTAATTAACCAACCCTAATTTACTCGTTAAATAGGGCCCGATACCTTCTAAAAATTATAAGAAATTCATTTTAACTCAGAAAAAACTCATAATATCTCAAACTGTTTAAAATTTAGTTTTTTACTTGAGATAAATAGGGCCCTTTAAGTTGAACTTAACCTGACCCTTAATTTAACCTTAATTAGAAATTACCTTTTTGCCCCTAATAAATTATTAAAAATTCAAAAATTCTCCTAAACACTTGGAAACACTTTCTTAGATTATTTCTAACCTTTGTGAGTAATTCCAATCAGTTTGTAGCTGATTTGGACCAAAACCATAAAATCACCTCTTAATTAGATGATTTAGATAATTCAATAAGTACCCGAACTTTAGAAATTCATAACTAACTGTAGAAAATTTCAGATTAGACAAACTCAATTACAGTCAACTCCAATTAAGGTATAGTATTTATTAAAAATATTAAAATTCCAGAAACCAACTTAAATCTAAAAGTCAACTTTCCGATCAATCCTAAACCTAGCCTATTTTCTATTGTGACCCTTTTGAACCCCCTCAGCCTAGGACCTAGGAGGACCCCGGGACTTTCCAAAATTGGCTAATACAACTTAAACTTCA
>NW_021347234.1:0-346 GCF_001605985.2 Dendrobium catenatum | reverse complement strand
ACTGAAAGTGTTTTAAGGAAAGATGCTTTACCCTTCATACGAGCTATTCGAAGTATGCTCATCCGAGACAACTCAGCCAATTCTTTATCGGATAAACGTGTCAAAGACTTTTTCTACTTTCTGATCGCTGGTCAATGAAAACCCTAGATCCTTAGCTAGCGCCTTTTCTGGCTCTGGGTCAAATAACCTATCGTAATTGTATCTAAAGTGGGTAGGGTAGCCTCCCTCTTCCTTTCACACTATTGCTCCTTCATTGACTGTGTAATGACTTGTACTGCTTGACTTTCTTACTGATTTACTGCGCATGCCAATGAAGTAGGATGCGTAAGACATGTAATTGTAAGTC
>NW_021347233.1:0-209 GCF_001605985.2 Dendrobium catenatum | reverse complement strand
GCAGCTCCACCTGTATTTCTTTTTGAATCTTTCTCATCTCTTTTATCTCTCTTGTCAGGGTAGAAGCTTTCTGGCAAATAATTTCTTCAGCTCCACTAACACAATCGGATGACCACTATTTAAAAAACCAAACCATTTGAGGTAACTTATCTTTGCAAAATTTAACTTAATGATATGCCTTTTTTTAATGGCCAACATTCAACACCATA
>NW_021347232.1:0-706 GCF_001605985.2 Dendrobium catenatum | reverse complement strand
TTTTGCCAACATCTTGTAATAAGGGTTCTTGTAATACTATAAAATTTTATCGACATAACCAAATTCTATCAACATATGTTGACTCGTAAACTGAAACAAAAAAAAAGAGAAAAAATCAAACTCCCTACCTGCCCTCTGCCATCGCAAGTCGTTCGCACGTCGAAGCCACGCCCGACGTCGCATCCCCCACGTCGCTTGCACGATGGGCTCGCATCGTTAAATGGCTGAAGGAATGAAGGCCTTGTCGGCCGGTCTTCCTCACTCTTCTCCTCGTCGGCGATTACAACTCTCGTTCAGCAAAAATCCCCTTTCTCCGAAGCTCTCTCCCTCTACCGATCTTTTTTCCCCGCTGCATCGTCGACCCGGGTCAGATCTATCGCTCCTCAGAAGCGTTTCCCTTCCTTTGGACGGAGTGCGGAAATGTTTACGACATGTTTGACTCGGTTAATCCTAACAATTGGGTAGGATCGCCTCGGCTTGTTGGAGAGACCTCTTCTTAATCCTTTTCGCTGCGGCTCTGTTTTCCTCCGTGGCTTACCTACAGTTGCTGTGCGACTTCGCTCCTTCTGCTCGACGAGATTTTTTTCCTTTTCCTTGTTAGGGATTATCGGAAGTTTACTTACATTTTTCGATCGGGTAAGCATCTAGCAGCGTAGTTTCGCTGCTACTGTTGATAGGTAATACTATTATCTTCCCTTCGTGGCGC
>NW_021347231.1:0-370 GCF_001605985.2 Dendrobium catenatum | reverse complement strand
GAGAGAGAGAGAGAAAGAGTGCAAGTGAGAGCAAGCTAGAGAACGAACAAGAGAGAGCAAGAGAGAGCAAGGGAGAGAGCAAGAGAGCGAGAGAGATAGAGAGTGAGAGAGAGAGAGAGAGAGAGAGAGAGAGAGAGAGAGAGAGAGAGAGAGAGAGAGAGAGAGAGAGGGAGACAGAGAGAGAAAGCAAGAAAGAGCAAGGGAGTGCAAGAGAGAGCAAGAGAGAGAGAGAGAGGGAGAGTGAGAGAGAGGGAGAGAGAGGGAGAAAGAGGGAGAGAAAGAGAGGGGGAGAGAGAGAGATGGAGAGAGAGAGAGAGGGAGAGAGTGAGAGAGAGAGAGAGGGACAGAGAGAGAGCAAGAAAGTGCAAGG
>NW_021347230.1:0-207 GCF_001605985.2 Dendrobium catenatum | reverse complement strand
TCTCTTCGATAGATTTGCCAACATCAAGCATGCATGGTGGATCCGGAGTTTGAGTGGGGATTGGTCTTCAACGCCGACGGAAGTATCAACGTCCTACGCTCACCGTGCTTCGACGTAGGATTTGAAGACGAAACCACCGTAGAAGAGTACTTGGAAAGAGTCGTACCAATCCTTGCGAGCATCTACGACCGGAAATTTGCAAAGCAC
>NW_021347229.1:0-219 GCF_001605985.2 Dendrobium catenatum | reverse complement strand
TCAAGGTGATGCTTATTAAAGATAAGAAGTAGAGATGATACGTTTTAAAAGTAGAAGTATATGTTGAAAGGATTTTGTGTAAGCAAAAATGAAAGGTAAAATGTTTGGATTGGTAAGGAATAGTGTTTTATATGTTTTGAAAAGTGGAAAATGTGTGTTTTATAAAAAATGAAAATGTTGGAATTAATAAGAAAAATGTTTTGAAAAGTATATCGAAAA
>NW_021347228.1:0-209 GCF_001605985.2 Dendrobium catenatum | reverse complement strand
TGTATTTTGCTTGTGGATTGCCTATTGGGTGTACAACAGATCTTCTATAATAGCTCATAGGAGCTTGTATGCTCATATCCCTTCATTGCATTGTTGGCCTCATTTTTGTATGAGGTCACTAAGGCCCCATCCAGACTCCAGATCAATCTAAAACCTAGGATTCTCCTAGATACAGACAGGATACGTTCTAGATCCTAGGACCCTTCTAG
>NW_021347227.1:0-1371 GCF_001605985.2 Dendrobium catenatum | reverse complement strand
CCGCCGCCACCTACGCCACCACCTACTGGTCGCCACCATCTTTAGATTTTACACTATATTCATTTTACTTCAAACCAAAAACATTCATCTGAATTTACTTTACATATCCAAACAACTTCAAATTATTACTTTTACTCTACATTCCTTTTTTAGCCAACTAAACATCCCCTATGTAAAATATTTAAACTATGATAGAGAATTCGTTGTTGTTGTTCAACTTATTTGATACTGGAGACATTATGTGTCACCAAAAGAATTTGTCGTATATTATGATTTTCAAATTTTAAAATATTTTATTTCTCAAAGAATTTAGGGTGTAGGCATGCCATGTAGGGTAGGTTTCTACAAGAATATTCTCTTTCCCTTAAACATTGTTATGGATCATATAATAGATCTGCTGATGCTTTGAATTTTTGTCTTTATACATATAATGTAGGTTTAGGTTATTGTGTTTGATCATGTTGGAAGGGAATATCTTACATCTAAGCATTTCAATCAAATTTATGAAGACTTAAATAATGACTCATCTTTGCTTAACAAAGATTATTTATATAAGGTTACTCATCTTTGTATCCTAATTCATCATTGAGATTTTTTTGATTTTAAATTGACTTGTTTATTAAAAAATTTATGGTCAAATTGAAGCGGTTAATATAAGCGAATGAGGATGTTATATTATCTGATAAAATCATGCATCTCCGTAAAATTTGCTATTAATTATGACTGAGTAAATTGGTTTATTGCATGAGTTCATTTGAGTATCAACCTAAAAGATTATGGATTTTGTTGACCTACTTGAAGAATTTAAGCATGGTGCTCCAATCAGTCGTACAGTATATAATCATGATCTATATGAGGATATTCTAAAAAAAATGGCTATTAATTATGATAATTACAAGCTTCCTCCTAATTTGAAGGTGCAATATGTTTTAATCATTTTATAACTTTTGCAGCTATTATTCAAATTATTTCGTGCTGTTGAGGTTGCTTCAAGGGGCTATTCATTTATAATTAACTTCTCAAAGACTCTAGCCTTGTATGAAGTATGGTTAGACCTTACTCTCTCTTTTTATTTCTTTTTATTCAATAACTTCATGAAATTGTAACATGATTTCTTTTTTTGTTGTATATTAGTTTGATTTCCCATGAATGTCCATTTCTATCTTTTTGCAGAATTTCCTACCATTTTGCTTCCGAGAAGTATGGGTGATAACTGCTTGTTTAGCCATCATCAATTCAACTGCTTCTCATTTTGATGGCTCACATGCAACAGCAGATGGGAAGGAGTTTTTTCGTCTTCAGGGTGACCTTTACTCGCTCAGCCGGGTGAAGGTAATTTGTCTATTTATTATTTTTGAATATAGCTTTAAT
>NW_021347226.1:0-2296 GCF_001605985.2 Dendrobium catenatum | reverse complement strand
GAACAACATACCCTAGGAATTTGCCGGAAGAGACCCCTAAAGCACATTTGAGAGGACTCATCTTCAGTTTCAAACTTTCTGATTCTCTCAAATACAATTCTGAGATCATTTAAATGATCATTTCGGCCAAGACTTTTGACAACAAGGTCATCTACATAGCACTCGACCTTCTGATGTATCAAATCATCAAATATGTAAATCATTGCCCGTTGGTAGGTGGCACCAGCGTTCTTCAGGCCAAAGGGCATGACTGTGTAACAGAAAATCCCGATGGGCGTTCTGAACGATGTATATTTTTCATCTTTGTGCGCCATTTTGATTTGATTGTATCCTGACGATCCATCCATGAAGGAGAACATGTCGTAGTTGGACGTATTGTCCACCAGGAGTTCGGATACAGGAAGCGGAAAATCATCTTTTGGGCACGCCTTGTTGAGGTCCCTAAAGTCAATACAGACACGAATTTTCCCATTCTTCTTCTTTACAGGGACAATATTGGCTTTCCAATCAGCATATTTTTCTTCTCGGATGAAGCATGCTTCAATAAGCTTTTTTGTTTTAGCAATCACCTGTTCTTCAATCTCCAATCTCATTCTTCTAGGAGCTTGTTTGACGGGTGCTACATCCGGTTTGATTGCTAATCTATGAACTGCTACGTCAGGGGATAAGCCAGGCATCTCAGCGTATGTCCAGGCAAAGCAGTCCCTGAATTCACAGAGAAGTTCTTTTATCTCTTCTATTTGTTCTTCAGGTAGGAGAGAACTAATGAAAGTTGGGCGAGGATCCTCCTCAGTCCCCAAGTTGACTTCTTTTAGTTCATCCATAGTGACTGCCTGTCCACCATCTTCAAGCTCTTCTGGTGCAGGCTCGGCTTCTACGGGCTGTTCATCATAACCATCAGCCTCATATGTCTCTTCAGCATCGCCATCTTCGGATTCAATTTCCACGCATGTGATGGCGCGACAAATCTCTTTCCGTAGAAATTTTCTTTTGATGAATCCAATACCTTTATATACGTCTGTATCTTTCTGTCGTAACGGACACGGACTCCTACCATACCAGAGGCCCAAACTTATATAAAGTTGTCGTTTAGTAGTAGAAATATTGACTTGCTTTCGTAGCATTCTCTGAATATTTTTGGTATTGAATCTAGGTAGCCTCGTAGGAAATAATTCCTCGGAGTCAAGGAGCATGCAATCCCAGTCATGATTCTCCTCTTCGCGAACTCCCGTGGAATATAACACATTCTTTGGCACGGTCCAATTTTTACGGGGAGGCAGATAGAGAGTGGCGAGTTCTTCAACTTTATGCACCTCGCGCGAAATAATTTCTTTGAAATGTTGTAAGGGAATATGCGTGACTACGAGTACGCTATCTGAGATTGATAGACTGTCTATTCTTCTGGAGAACACATTCTGCACTGTGTTCATATAAATAGAATCATTTGAAAATTCAACATGCCTACTCCATTCATCCGTGGACTGGCATACTTTTCGAGATTTAGTATGAGTAACCTCATCTTCATCTGTGTCACTTCCAAGATGAGGTACATGCTTCTTTTCTTTTGGAATGATTGGCGCTTTGGGAAGAGTCGGCACTGCCTTCTTTCTCCCCACCTGCTTTTTCTCACCTTCTCGTTCAGATCGCTTTGCAGCCTTTGAATTTGATGCTCTAGCCTCGAGAGAGCTCGAAGACTTTTGCTTCTTTGGCATGAAGTACTGCGCATCTTTGTAGACTGTTGCTTCATGAACTGTGAATGGCTGAATGTCGCCAGAGATCCTGAATCTTCTCCATCTTTGAGATATTTCATACATTGGTGTAGTGTTGACGGGACAATACCATATTCATGCAACCAGGGACGACCTAGTAGCACCTTAAATGAAGTATCCGCGTCAATCACATGAAATTTATCTTCTGTATGGAGCTCTCCAAATACAAGAGGGAGCATAAATGATCCGAGGGTCTTCTGCCCTTTTTCATTGAAACCATGTACCATCAACTTATCTGGCCCGAGGTGTTCCACATCAAGGCAGAGGGATCTCAGCGCTTTCAAGCTTATCAGATTTATGGAGGATCCAGGATCGATCAGGATCTGACTGATGATCAGCTTATCACTCTCTGCAGTAACATACAAAGGACGATTACGGTCTGCAGTTCCAAGCATCATATCCTTTTTGGAGAAAGTAATGAATGGCTCATTTTGAGCTTACAGAACCTCGGTCAAACTACGTTCAGCAAAATATGCCTCGTATCTTTTGAGGTCTTTGAGAGCATGAATCAGAGTCTCCCGAAGATC
>NW_021347225.1:0-1196 GCF_001605985.2 Dendrobium catenatum | reverse complement strand
TCTCTCTCTCCCTCCCTCCCTCTCTCCTCTCTCCCTCTCTCTCCTCTCTCTCTCCTCTCTCTCTCTATCTCTTCCTCTTTCTTGCTTTCTCTATATCTCTTGCTCTCTCTCTCTCTCTTTTTCTCCCTCCGTCTCCCTCGCTCTCCCTCTCTCTCTCTCACTCTGTCTCACTCTCTCACTTTCTCTCTCTCTCTCTCTCTCTCTCTTTTGCACCTCTCATCTCTCTCTTGCACTCTCTCGCTCTCTCCGTTGCTTGTTCTTACACTCTCTTGCTCTCTCACTTGCTCCTTCTTGCTCTCTCTCTGTCTCTCTAGTCTCTCTCTCTCTCTTGTTGACATCGATTTTTCTCGGACGTGGGCATGGTGGCTTGAGTTGACCAAGTCAACCTTTGACTTGGTCAACCCAAGCCTTAATGGGTCAAAATTGACCCATTAAGCCCTTTTAGAGCCCAAATAAAATCCAATCTCTTTCATGGCTCAATCCTTGGACCCCTTGACTTATTTGACTGATTTGACCAAGTCCAACGTTGACTTGGTCAAACCAAGCCACTAATAAGTATTAATAACCTATTAAAGCCCATTAATAGCCCATTTAAGGCTCTAATTGATTCCCTTGGTTTAAAATTCAAAAACTACGGCCAAATCTGATTAGTTTCCCTCCAAATCACCTCAAGATTAGATCTTAGCCATTGGCATTAGGTTAAGGGCTTTAAATACCTAAAATTAAGTCCAAATTAGGACCTTTTGCCAATTACTCTCGCTCCAAGCCTTCTCAGCCCGAGATTCTTGAAGAGAGAGTTCCCCTCACCTTCCACATGCTTCCCCCGACCAAACTCCGACGACCCCAAGTCGCCGGCGACGCCAACTCCGGCGAACGTGACTAAAAGACGTCCAGAGCTTCTTCCGTCCGATCGAGGCCTTTTCGGAGCTCGAGTCCAAGAAGAAGAACGTTCCTGCGGATCCCACGATTCCAACGAGCCCAAGATCTCCCGAATCCATCCATTGGATTGAGGTAAAAGCTTAACCATAGTCTAGAACACTTAGAATCAAATAGATTTTCATAAAGTGCGTTTTAGAACGCAAAATCTATCCCCCATGAATGCTCTTCGCTGCTAGATCCTAGATTTTCTATCTCTCTCTCTTGCATTCTCTTGCTCTCTCCCTTGCTCCTTGCTCTCTCTCTCTCTCCCTCTTACT
>NW_021347224.1:0-449 GCF_001605985.2 Dendrobium catenatum | reverse complement strand
GAAATGAGCATTTGAAATCCCATAGGGGTATTTTGGTTAATTTTGACCCATTGGTCAGCTAGGATCAAAAATGGGTCTGAAAAATGCAGTTTACTGTTCAATAGGTTACAATCAAGGGTCTGAAAGTGATTGGAGGCTTTGATGAGAGCTCCAAGATCTTCAAGGTGTTAGGTCCAATGGCATAGGCTATAAATATTTGAAGGTTTTACAGCCTTTGGATTTTAATTTAGATTCTAAGGTTAGTGATCTCAAAATGAGATCAAAATTGAAGGGTAACCTACAGAGACATGTCTTATCACTTTGTAAGTGATAGACCCTGAATCAGAGGTTATTTGACTGGGTTTTGAAGTGTTTGAAAGATCCTTGAAAAAGGTCTTTAAGACAGGGCCTTAAGACTTCGGATTTGAGTCTGAATTTTTGGATTTGGAATGGATTTTAAGTTTGAATGA
>NW_021347223.1:0-585 GCF_001605985.2 Dendrobium catenatum | reverse complement strand
TCGTTACAACATTGACATTTCAAAATCATCTCAACATTAAAGTCAACACTGTCTTGATTGTCATGACCTGGCCCAGTTACTCGAATTAATTAGGCGGGAAGTGACAATCGGATGGTTAAGACTGCTACTACTCTTTCTTATAACAAAAAATTCTAACATTTCACAAACTCCGAAGAGCCATTAATAAAAATTTATACAAATACTTGACATTTGATTGAATCATAATTTACTTGCTTGCATTTTTATGCCTTCTTATATAGACGTATTCCTCTTCTCTTTTAGCCATTTTTATTATTTGGAGATTTACCTGAAAGTTTAACTGAATAGGTTGAATTTACAAAGTTAACTCAATGGGTAATCTTAATATAACATTTAAACATGTACAAAATACAATGCATGTTCTTTTTCTCATTTTGTGTACAATATTAAAACTTATATAAACAATCATATAACATTTAGTATTTTCATATCATTTTTCATTTCATTCGTTCATTCCTTTAAACATTTCATATATAATACATTTCATAAAAGTTTAGTATATTCTTTTCCAATTCAATTTGTATAGGGGCACAGTGTAAATATACT
>NW_021347222.1:0-255 GCF_001605985.2 Dendrobium catenatum | reverse complement strand
ACCTGCCTAGTTTTTATTCACCTGACCAAAAAATCCATGGTGATCCAAGCATCCTTCTTGATTATGTGATTCCTGATACACTTTTTATTCAATCCAGTGAGAAATTTGTAATCTGAACTCCATCAGAAGTAGGGGTGTCAATATTTGACACGATATGAAAATCCGACTCGAACCCGACCCGATTTCAAAACGGGTTGAGTTCAGGTTCACGAATTTGACCCGTTTGAAAAACGCGTCGGGTTCGGTTTGACCCGA
>NW_021347221.1:0-1471 GCF_001605985.2 Dendrobium catenatum | reverse complement strand
TGGGGGCATGTGCAGTGATGATGGCCTTGGACGATAGTGGAAACCAAAGTTAAGCAATGAAAGTGGAGGATGGAATGGGGAAACAGCAAGCTAGGCCATTTATGCCCTAACACAACCTAAGGGGGTTTGGTGAGAAGGGTTAAAATTCACTTCATTTTGATATACTATATAGGGTAGGATAAATTAATGGTTTATTATAGGTCATAGATAACTTTCCTTATGTGCGTAATGAAAGTCATTATTAGTGAATGAATACACTTCATGTGAGTATTAGGATAAATAAAATAAAAAGATAACTTCTATATTTAGCAATGTTTAATCATGAGTTTGAAAAAAAACTATTCAGATATTTTGGTCAATTAATTTTCACTAAGTTTGTTAGGTGCTAAAAAGTTAATAGTGGAAGTATATATTTTATATCTTAATTTTATGTGATGATTCATCATGCAACAATTTGAGTTGGAAAATATTTGAAAAATTTTATGTGAAATTATAAGAAGGGGAATAACCATGGGATTTGACTCCGTAGAAATAATCTATGTCTTTTCCATGAGAGCGATGAAAAATGAACGGGTGCTTGATAACCTAAATTTCCCCTTACCCTTATAGAGAAATGTACCCTTATAGAGATGACCAACTGAAAAAGCATCACCTTTACTAATACTTAAAATCTTAGACAAGATGCAATTTCCTTTTACCCTTGTATAGAGGTGTACCGAAATAAGTGAATGACAAAAACATATGAGATATACCAAATTTTTCATGAATTCTATTAATACGAAGGAGCATTTAGGTGATGGCAAGGATAATGATTTGGATTTGGAATTAACTCAAGGGCTTGAGGATTTTTTGGAAGGGCTTGAGGATTTTCTGGAGCAAAATTTTCACAAAACTAGTCAAGAGCAAAATCAGTTAGATGTAGCAAAAAAATTTAAAATGCAAGACCCATCAAATGAGATTCTTGTTAAAAATACCAATTCTAATCCTCATGAGGCTCAGTTGAAAGAAGTGAATGAGGATTATAATAGTAACCATGAGATAGGTAATAATGAATGCAATGATATCAATAATAGTAGGGGGAGGATGTTTAAGAAGGGGAGGTTTTGTTGTTAAATAAGGTGCCTTCTAATAGAAATGATATTAGAGATATTCTATACCAAACCATCTTGTCAAGCCGGCACTGGAATTTGATGAGGAAATGGATCATTTGAATGAAGGTTATGTTAAAGTTACTAACAAAAAAAGCAAAAATATCAAGAAAATTCTAGCATCTACTACTAGGGTTGCCATATCTTTAAAGTTTTCAAAGACTTATAATGTTTAATCCCCTTATTTAGAATATAAGGGGGTTGGTTTCTCTGACTATAGAGATAGAGTGAGAAATATTTGTAGAATACATTAGATTTCTATTTTTATTTTAATTGATCTATTAATTTCTGTTGATAAACTTGATTCTACTCATAGGTTTCTT
>NW_021347220.1:0-272 GCF_001605985.2 Dendrobium catenatum | reverse complement strand
GAGATAATTATATATAGCTTATCCTCGGTGGTGGAAAGCTGCAATAGTTCAGTACATTCCTGATATGTGATCTCGACCGGATGTCAATTCACATAGGAGGTCAGGGTTATGAAAACAGGAATTATGCGAAGATTTGCGAAGAATTCACGAAGAATCTCAGTATGAAAGGGGACAGCGAGAGAAAGAATGAAACAGTGAGAAGTGTGAGCAAAGAGATCCATTACTGGATACGAAAGGTGGACAGGATTGATGACTCTAGAGACAGTTATCCC
>NW_021347219.1:0-203 GCF_001605985.2 Dendrobium catenatum | reverse complement strand
GCATTCCCTCCCAGACCTGATAAAGGTAAACGGGTAGTGTATAATGTAGACAAAGGAAAGCAGCCTATGCAGTATGAAGAAAAATCAAAACAGGCTTACAATCCAAATCCTCAACCAAAGCTGGTACTTGGAGGAAATGATAAACCTCGAGCCTTTCCTGGTGAAGGAGAGCGCCAGAGGCAGACTGCAGGAGCTGGTGATAG
>NW_021347218.1:0-327 GCF_001605985.2 Dendrobium catenatum | reverse complement strand
GAAATAGAGGTAAAAATGGTAAAAATATTAAGATTTTCACTAACATTATTTACTTTGGATGTTGGAAACCTTGACATATGAAAAATTATTACCCTAATTTGAAAACTTTTTATATAAAGGAAAAGGGTAAAGCTAAGCAAAATGTGAAAAGGGCAAATGATTAAAAACAAAAAAATCTCCTAGGCAAACCAAGTTTCTGAATCATCAGACCATGTTCAAGATGATGTTTAAACCCTTGTTTGTGTGTTTATTTGTTTGTGTATGTGTATTTTTTATTTGTTTTGTTTTTGTTTATTTTATGTGTTTTTCTTTTGGTTTAGTTTTTTC
>NW_021347217.1:0-216 GCF_001605985.2 Dendrobium catenatum | reverse complement strand
TGAACACGCATCAGCCGTGTCGAGTGCATGTCCTTGTCCGACATGTCTCTGACACTGCATTCCCTCTTAAGTAGATGTGTTAGTGCATCATAGGTTGTAGCTTAGACAAATGTTGAAGCAGGATCAAGGGCAGCCTATAGAATTTGTGATTATATGTGGATTAATTTTTTTTTTTAAATTTTAAAATTTTGAAACCTAGCAATCAAACTAAAATTA
>NW_021347216.1:0-358 GCF_001605985.2 Dendrobium catenatum | reverse complement strand
GTGACGCGGCGACACCGGATTGGTGTCCGGACGAATCCAGACACCGGACGTAATAATTTGCCCTAGAAAAGACACTTATAAATATGTAAAAAGAATAAAAATATATGCTAAAAATGTCTACTTCTTAAATTAAAATCATACTTGAGTTGTAAGAAAAAATATTTGTTCTACTAAAATTCAACAAATACTTCAACAAAAATAAGAAATTTTCAAAACAAGGGCTATTTTTTTATATGAAAATGAGTAGTTAAAAAATTCAATTAGTCAACTTATTGATGCCAAATTATTTTTTTATGCATATTTTTTATAGTCCTCAACAATAGAAAAATCTATAATATTATCTAATTTCTATATAAAT
>NW_021347215.1:0-375 GCF_001605985.2 Dendrobium catenatum | reverse complement strand
CATTCAGCGCCGGCGGGCTCACTGCGCGGATGCTAGGCGGGCGGAATTGGGTGCAGCGGACGGGGGCTGGCTTTGAATATTTTTTAACAAAAAAATTCTTTACTTTCCGGCGGAAAATAAATCCGCCGTCAATATTTTTCCAGCGAAAAATTCGTCGGAAATGCGCTGGAAATATTTTCTGCGTATTATTTTACGCCGGAAGGCCTTTTACGATGCGCGTCAAACCGGCGCAAATATTTCCGCCGGAAATCCGCCGGAAATGCTAATTTCCGACGGAGTTTGTCCAATTTTCCGGCGAAAATGTCTGCCGGAAAATGATTTTTTTCCTGTAGTGCGACGATAGTTAGAATGGGTCGTTGTCGGCGGGCGACGGTC
>NW_021347214.1:0-336 GCF_001605985.2 Dendrobium catenatum | reverse complement strand
AAATTCCAAAGCCAGATCCTGGATAAAGGTTTGGTCGCGGTCCGGCTCGGGCGGGATCCGTCCCCGTCGGGTCGGGTCGTGACAGAACGTCTCTGGATTCTCACCTTGCACTGTTCGTCCAAACGAAAATTATGGTTCGTACCAGGATGAAGCTCCCTGTATGAGATCGTACAGGACGAAATTAATTTTTGTCTCTGGACGAAACTCTCTGTATGCGATCATACATGACGAAATTAATTTTCGTCCCTGGACGAAACACTCTGTATAAAATCGTTCCAGGATGAAACGTGTTCGTCCCAGGACGAACTGACACTACAGGAAAAAGAATAAAAACCG
>NW_021347213.1:0-321 GCF_001605985.2 Dendrobium catenatum | reverse complement strand
CATTCATCAGAGAAATGATTAGATTATATAGGATCCCATATTTGATAGTATCTGACCTAGATAAGGTGTTTCTTAGTCAGTTCTGGAGAGAGTTATTCAAGCTGCATGGAACGGTTTTAAAGAGAAGCACTGCTTACCACCCTCATACAGACGGGAAAACAGAGGTAGTAAATAGGAGCCTGGAGACTCACCTGCAGTGTTTGCCGTTAGAGACACCTCAACTACGAGCTAAAGGCTAGCATGGGCGGAGATGTGGAGTATTGATAAAATACTCCATATCACTTAACTTTCCAGATGACTCCTTTCAAAGTGCTGTACGGA
>NW_021347212.1:0-481 GCF_001605985.2 Dendrobium catenatum | reverse complement strand
AGTGATATCATTAGCATCCACGAAATGGATGCACTCAATCTCAGGTCCAGGGAACCTCTTCTCCTTAATGTTTTCCTCTCTTATAATCATATTTGCAGGGTCAAGGACTATGGAGGCTAAAGGTTGACTGGGATGGCTAGAAGTAGGTCCAAGTGGGGAGTCATTAGAGATTGGTCTAACAAAAGGCCCAGTAGAGGGTCGGCCACCATGGTTTGGTGAAGACTTATAGGGTGGGGTAGCAACCCTGATGTTACTAACAGATGGGTGACCATAAGTAGGGGATAGGTATCTTAATCCAAGTTCTCATCTCATATTTTTCCAATCGGAGGTAGGGTATTCACCACGAGACTCTTTATGATCTTCTAACCTCATCCAAAAGTGGAGAGCACTCCCGCTCAAGTGTGACCTAACAATGCTAAACTGGCGAGAATTAGGTATTTCATGCGATTCAAAATAGTCCTCTAATTGTCTAACACATTCC
>NW_021347211.1:0-201 GCF_001605985.2 Dendrobium catenatum | reverse complement strand
AGAGAGAGATGGGTCCCACCGGGCGTGCCATTTTTTGTTGGTGGAATTTTGGAAAACAGGTTTTGAAAAATATTAGTTTTCTTTGGGGATTTTAAGATTAAGGTTAAGTTCTAATTCTAAGGTCGAATCAACTCGTTAGAAAGAGTATATCACCCCGAAGGACAAAAATAAACTTTCATACCGGTGTTCAGACTTAGAATT
>NW_021347210.1:0-292 GCF_001605985.2 Dendrobium catenatum | reverse complement strand
AAAGTAAATAATCTATTGCATTTATTTTATGCTTAACTAAATAATTCAAATAACTATACTTATTTATCATTTCTTTCCTTTTACTCTCTATATATATTTTTTCAGCAAATCAAGCTCCTAGGGAGGCATTATTCCGTGCAGTCACCGAACGGTTCGGAGACGAATCAGGATGTGTCACATCACTCGGTACACAGTAACAGTACATAACTAAAAAGTAACGTGAAGCGTCCTAATTTGCTTCCGGACTGTGCCCGATGACCACACAAAATAATTTCACCCTAGGAAGAGAGGG
>NW_021347209.1:0-289 GCF_001605985.2 Dendrobium catenatum | reverse complement strand
CCACACCACTGAGGCGCCATACTTAGACATGGAAGCACCGTGTTCACTGTGTTCAAGCAATGCGACAGTACAATCTATTACGCCTTAGTGCCAAATCTTCTATAAAGTGACATATGTGGACCTCCAAAAGGACACCGCTATGGCTACAGGATTGCAGGGGGGTATACGACCACACCTACCCCGAGAGATAGAGACAAACATAGGCCTTCGTACTCCTCATAAACGGGCCAATTGATGGGCAGATTAGATCGTGCATACGACTAACCATTGATAATAGAGGCTCATGCCA
>NW_021347208.1:0-850 GCF_001605985.2 Dendrobium catenatum | reverse complement strand
AATTCTACACACGTGACATCTAGGGAAGCTGCGCGAGTCAATAAGTGAATTCAGGTTCGAACCTGATCCTTCTATACGAGTCAATAGAAGTTGACAAGGTTCGAACCATCAAACAAATATGTGGCTGTGGCGACCAGAATATTTGTTTCAATACTTTCATATTAGGCCCTCAAAGGTCTATAGCAATACGAATTCACTAACAAAGGCACAAAGCCTACAAAACCTGATCCCCTATCAACGATTTGATAAGGTCGACAGGGTGCAATCAACAAATGGAAATGACCCCGAACACCCCGATGATGACCGTGTTGAATGCAGATCTCAACCGGAGGGGTTTCCAAATATTTTCAAATGTATCCCAAATATCCAAATTCCATTTCAAATAGTCCATAGCTCCACCCAAAATCCAAGAAAACAACAACAACAACAACAACAACAACAATAACATCAAGCCTTTATCCCACTACGTGGGGTCGGCTACATGAATCCTTTTTCTCCATTGTATCCTATTAAAAGTCAACCCAAAATCCAAGAAAACTCCAAAAAAATCCCAAAATTCCAAAAATATTTAAAAATAAAACTATCCATCCCAACACTTAAAGCAAAGCTCATCCACCCTCCGCAACAGTCTGCCGGGGTGGACAATATCAAATAAACTTTAGCTCACAAAGAGCCAAGCCTAGTCGAAAATATCACTAGGATCCATTCTCAAACAATCTCATGCCAGTAAGGACGTGGTACGTGTCCTCTAACCGACGGTTTTTGTCGCCAAATGGCACCGCAGGATAAACTGTTATGACGACCCGGGGCCCTCTGAACCGATTGGTTTTGCCGCTAAATGGCACCACGA
>NW_021347207.1:0-237 GCF_001605985.2 Dendrobium catenatum | reverse complement strand
AACATGATATAATTTTTTTTATAACATATGGAAAAATTTGTAACATGTTCTATAATATTTTGGTGGCCATGTATATGAACTAGATATATTTTGATTGACAGCCATTAGTTTACAACATAAGAAGCTTATATGATTTTTTTCCATCCAAATTCCATGTAGGGCTATTTATCATAAATGTTGATGGCTAAGTTTAGAATAATGGGATAAATTTACCATATATATATATATATATATATA
>NW_021347206.1:0-340 GCF_001605985.2 Dendrobium catenatum | reverse complement strand
AAGAAAGAGCAAGGGAGTGCAAGAGAGAGAGAGAGAGAGGGAGAGAGAGCGCAAGTGAAAGAAAGCTAGAGATAGAGAGAGAGGGAGAGAGAGAGAGGGATAGAGAGGGGGAGAGAGAGAGAGCGAGAGAGAGAGATCAAGAGAGAGAGAGCAAGTGAGAGAGCAAGAGAGCGAGAGGGAGAAAGAGAGAGATATATAGATAAAGAGAGAGAGTAAGAGATAGAGAGAGGGAGAGAGGGACAGAGAGAGAGGGAGAGAGAGAGAGGGAGAGAGTGAGAGAGAGAGATCAAGAAAGAGCAAGGCAGAGCAAGAGAGAGATAGGGAGAGAGAGAGAGAGAGA
>NW_021347205.1:0-935 GCF_001605985.2 Dendrobium catenatum | reverse complement strand
TGTCAAGGGGATGTTATGCAATCTCTAGGAAAAAACATATTTTCTAAGCTAAAAATTTTTAAACTGCTACATACTGATTTGTATTAAATCGAGTCAATTAGCATGCATCACATTAGTAACAAATTAAAATTGAGTCTAATATTTAATTGCATTATTTAGACATTAAATACCCTATATAAGTCTAAGGGGTCAATTAAGGATCTGCTCTAGATGTCGACCCCATTCCTCTAAAATCTTCTAATTAATGTCCCCACCACTCTACAAAAATATCGGACTCATAATTTAAAATCATTTAGGTGGTTTAGCTGGCTCCCCAATCCAGGTCGGGGTAAGACCAGATTCGCATTGCACTAGCTAGGTTCGGGGTACTAATTTTTAGTGCCCAATTTAGATTTAGGTTCCGAGGACTTAATCTTCGGGAATTGAATCCCAAATTTTTAATAAAATTGATCACTTAAACTAAACATCATTTTTAATCAAATATAAACCTAACACTTAGAATTGGTTGGAGTGTTTTCTGAAGTAACTCAGAATCTTAAAAACACTCCTTACTCCTCTTCCTTTGACTCTGAAAATAACTTTTCAACATTGAACTAATCCCTCTTGAAATTCCTACTCTTTTCTTCCTTTGATATCAATTTTTGAAAATCTTAAATAAAATTTACACCGCTATTTTAATCGAGAGTGTTCGTAGGAAAATTTTCAATTTTCCTACGATGTAATTTACTACGAGGGCTTGCGCTCGTAGGAGATTTAGTAACTCAGAATTGATTTTCAAAATTAATTTTTCAAAACCTTTAATTAATTCTCTTTGGGAAAAATAAATACATCGATCATTATCTTTATATCCAAATGATTGATAATAAGTGATATCCTCTTTCCTTTGAGAGATACATCTTTCTATTATCCTGATTTTGATTATAAAATTAATGATC
>NW_021347204.1:0-268 GCF_001605985.2 Dendrobium catenatum | reverse complement strand
TAATAATTACTTTAATAATATATTTTTATTATTAATTAAAATAATAAATTAGTATTAATTATAATATTCTATCCATTATAACATAAATAGAAAAATTCATCTTCTAAGACACTTTTATAGGAATGGTGTGATGGTCGGACATGTGCGTGTGAAATGGGAGGGGCAGGGTTTGAACTCCGTTATGTGCAGCAGGTCACGGGCATGGAGGCGGGCGTGCAGGGCGGGCTGCTAGCTCCTGGAAGGCGGGCAACAGGGCAAGCGGGCGGCT
>NW_021347203.1:0-489 GCF_001605985.2 Dendrobium catenatum | reverse complement strand
CGCTTATCTAAGATAGTGGAATGCCTCTAATATAAGAAAAAAAATATATGATAAAAGGAGAAGAATGATAAGATCTACTCCTTATACAGAAAGAGAAGCACTAGAGCTATATAGTAGATACCGCCTAACCAATATAATAGAATGTTTCTAATGAAAGAAGAAAACGATATAAGGAGAAGAGAGATAATAACTACTTCTATACAAAGAGGGCTACTGGAGCTTAATTGGCGATACAGCTAATCTAAGACAGTGGAATACCTTTAATATAATAAAAAATAGAGGATAAAAGAAGAAGATAAGAGGAAGAAAAGGGGGCAAAAATAAATTTTTCTTTATAAAGAGGGGCACGAGAACTTGATAGAAAATATCGCCTATTCAAGGTAGTAGAATGCCTCTAATAAAAGAAGAATTTTAGAAAAGAAAGAAAAAAAGAGCAAGAACATTTTTTTTCTACACAAAGAGGAGTAGTGGAGTTTGATAGAAAAAGTC
>NW_021347202.1:0-348 GCF_001605985.2 Dendrobium catenatum | reverse complement strand
CTGGAGGTAGATGTATTCATCCTTAGACTTAAGTTGACTACAGGATACTGTATTTACTATAGTCTTTATGTATATACATAGGGGTGGCATGTTATACATACATCTATGTCAGTAGAGAGATTGTACGCATTGCAGATCTTTATTTACAGTTGTATCTTCCTTCAACTTCATTAATAGATATACTCAAGGAATTTGTATTGATGCTTCGTTCATAATGAATACTTGCTTACATGATTGATACAAGTGTCGCCATTATCATCGTTGTATGATTTGTAGTACTTGTTCATGTATTTGTTTATGAGCATTCAAACACTTCAAGCTTATTGAATTTCATTGTACGTTGCTTAT
>NW_021347201.1:0-299 GCF_001605985.2 Dendrobium catenatum | reverse complement strand
AGTGGTATGAATATGTATGATTGGTAATTCTAAAAATTTTATTATTGAAAATATTTTACTACTAGAAGGCTTGAAACATAATATGCTTAGTATTATCAAATTGCATTATAAAGGTTTTCACATTAAATTTTTATTTAGTAGTTGTGTGATTAGTCTAAATGAGAATACTAGTGTAGAAGGAAAGAAAATTAATAATGTTTGCATTCTTGATTTGAATTTTATTGAATATACTAATTCACTTTGTTTTAAAATAATTTATGAAGAATCCTAGCTATGGCATAGGAGATTATGCCATACAA
>NW_021347200.1:0-1138 GCF_001605985.2 Dendrobium catenatum | reverse complement strand
TAATTGGTAATAACGAGGAATATCATCATGTGAAGACAAATATTGAGTTATACCGAGCTATACCTAGAAATTAATTGATATGATTGATGATTGGCCTATAGCCTACTTTTAGAAATAACTTTTGTTCTTTTTTTTTATCAACACCTTTTTTGTAATTCTTTCTTTTGGGAGTAGGGGTGGGGGTGGGATGGACAATTATACAAATATTTTGTTTTTGGAATGGGAAATTGATTAGAGAATTTCATTAACCACATGTTCTGAGGGTATTGTTAAGTTAATCTTGTCTGGGTTTTATGCACATACAATTAAAAGCTAGCACAGTAGATAGATTTAGATTTCGTTTGGAATGGTTTTTTTATTGCTTCTTAAAGCAGCTTTTAATTACAAAAATTATTTTTTTTACTAGAAAGCTGCCTTAAGAAGTAGCAAAAAAGCCATCCCAAACGAATCCTTAGTTAATTATACAAAGCTTGACATAAACATTGTCTGGTGTATTAGTGAAATATGTTCCATAACGTATAACTATTGCATACAAACTTGATTTTTGACAATTTGATGGAACTTAACTTGCAAATTTCGGAATCCAGCAAAAACTGCCCAAAAAATAGTAGGAAAAGTGGAAATTTCTTGAAGGAAAACAATCACAAACACTTTGTTAACTTAAATATCAAAAGACCTACAAGTTTCCACTGATACAATGCTCTCAATTCGAGAAGATAAGATTTCTCCCAAACTCTAGACTAGAAAAGAGGAAAACTAATCACCAAACAAAAGATGTCCACAAAACAAACCCTAACTCCTTTTTATACTCAGATAATACTACCCATAATATCCTAACTACCCTTATGACAAACACATTGCTCTCCCTCATGCATTTGTTGGGCCCGTTGGGCCCAACTTCCTTCTCCCTTTCCTTCGGCCAACCGCCCAAGTGGGCGGTTTCTCCCTCCCTCTTCTTCGGCCAACCGCCCAAGTAGTGGGCGGTTCCTCCTTTGGTAAACAGAAACCAGCCCAGTTTGGGCCGGTGTTGCTATGGGATGGACCGGCCGGTCCGGTCCATCATCACTCCCTGCCCAAAGAATAACCTTGTCCTTAAGGTTAAAAGCAGGAAACTGGGCTTGTATGTTCTCATAGGCCT
>NW_021347199.1:0-406 GCF_001605985.2 Dendrobium catenatum | reverse complement strand
GTGCCAGATAGTATGTTGAAGCCCACTCATAAGCAAAGCAGGATGGGGTTCAAGCAGAGGCTGCCGTTCACGGCTGGTATAAGAATGGCTAACATAGCCAATGCTCTAAAGGAGCTTAATCAATTGGGACCCATGGTGGAGGCACCCATGAAAAGGAAGAAGGAGATGTTGGGAGAGCATGACTGTGCAGACATTAGCGGTGGGGATGCTTCCCCTTTGTTGTTTAATGCCTGACATTCTAATATGGAACTGCAGCGGTGCCCGGAAGAAGCAGACTGGGTATTACCAGCGTAGCCTCATTGGCAATAATGAGGTGATGTTTGTTGGCTTAGTTGAAACTATAATAGAAGACATTTCCAGGTCAGATGTTGATAGACTCATTGGTCCCAATTGGGAGTTTTTTCAC
>NW_021347198.1:0-326 GCF_001605985.2 Dendrobium catenatum | reverse complement strand
CCCCAACCAAAGCATAGCAGCAATAGTAGCTGCAGCATTTTATAGCATTTGGAATATTTTTTCTGGGTTTCTCATCCCAAGGACGGTAATTGAAATTTATTTTTTTAATTGTGAATTCTAATTTAATTTATCAAATATGCATCTCTTTATTTATGTTAAATAATTCATTCATCATGCAGAGAATGCCTATGTGGTGTAAATGGTACTACTGGGCATGTCCGTTAGCATGGACACTCTACGGATTGATTTCTTCTCAATATGGTGATGATAACAATTTGCTTGACACAAACGAAACTGTGGCTGAATTTGTTAAGAGCTACTTTGGA
>NW_021347197.1:0-714 GCF_001605985.2 Dendrobium catenatum | reverse complement strand
ATAACTTGTTCTCAAATTTAGTAAAATCATCCTATTTTCCTCTCTGTGGATGCAGGCATCTTTACAGAACCATGTAAATCATTGTATTTATTATATTTGCATTGTGTTGTGTTTTTATTTTCATTGTGATTATTTGCACAACATTATTAGGATATTTGGTTTACATTGATGGTCTTCTCATGATCCATAGAATCTAAAGATGACATCAAAGAACTATAAGGGATCATCTTGACGGAGGAATTGATGATTCAAGGAGGGCCAGCCGGCCTGTTACTTTTTCTCTAGCCCCACCAACAATCTCCTCAGGTTCCTTATCTCTAAACTATACCATAATAAATTAGTATTATTGATGTAGAACGGGCAGGAGGTAGTGGCAAGAATGAGGTCCAAACTTCCTTCCAAAAATTTGGAATTGCCTTTCTCCAAAATCTGAAATAAATCAGGATTTATCTCAAAAATCTGGGAGGAAAACTCAGTTTTGACCTGTAGGGAAGAAGATCTTGAAGGAGTAAGAGGTGAGGAATTTAGATCCACTAGAGCACTAACGGTGGAGAGGGGAATTGAGAGATAGAGATGGCTAGGGAGGGGCGGCGGGATGCTGAGGAGGGGAATTGGAAATCCAAAATTAAATTCCCTGGATGTAGGAAATTAATTAGCTGGCTATGGCAAAGGAGAACTTCGGGTAAGAGGGATTTGAGGGAGTTTGGATTATTT
>NW_021347196.1:0-239 GCF_001605985.2 Dendrobium catenatum | reverse complement strand
ATTGAGTCTTGGGATGTCCACCAAATGTTTTAACGACGAAGGGAGATAATCGGATTCCGGCGAATGAAGTATAAGGCTTCGGCCGTCTCTGAATGCAAAATTTCCTTCCAAATCTGATTCAGAAACCCATCGAGTCGAACTCAGACCGAACGGATGGATCGTATAAGCAGCTGAGTGCGCGGCGTTCACGTCGGCGGTGGTCTGGTCGGCCGCTGTCGGCAAGTTGAGTCGAGTGGGCT
>NW_021347195.1:0-253 GCF_001605985.2 Dendrobium catenatum | reverse complement strand
ATTAATCTTGATATAAAAATCTATAAGATTTATTTAAGTAAATTTTATAACCATCATTGATTGATTAATATGGAAAGTTATATAATTAGGGAATTAAATTTAATAAGCTTACGTAGCAAAACATTTATTATGTAATTATTTTAAACTAACTTGTTTCATATCTATTTCTTAATGAATGATTATTTTATTTATATTACATAATATTATTATATTAATATTCAATATATCCTTAAATATTTAAAAATATGTATTA
>NW_021347194.1:0-421 GCF_001605985.2 Dendrobium catenatum | reverse complement strand
AAAGGACATGTACAAGCTAAATTTAACTTCAAAAATTAGGTCAATACCTAGATCCGCTCTCATTATTTCCTTTCCTTATGAACATTTAACATAATGTATGGTTTGGTCTAAGGGTCACACAAATTATCATATTGGTGTAACTTTTTAGGAGGTCACTCATCCTAGGATTTTCCCAGGATGAGCACACTTATATGTAAAGTTTCTTAATAAAATTTCAATAATTATATCAAAAGGCATATCAATGTTAAAGAGTTTAGCTTGTTTTAGTTATCAACCCACCATGTTTGAATGGATTATACTAGTTTTTCACTTTTCCATCTAACAATATGTTTGTTAAAAAACTAATAATTACATTCATTTTGTAATCTCTGTGTCCACCGTCATGCGCTACCCCCTCCACTACTCTTCAATTAATCTATCT
>NW_021347193.1:0-416 GCF_001605985.2 Dendrobium catenatum | reverse complement strand
CTACTTGAGATTTTTTTTTAAAAAAGGGAGAGGAAAACTACTAGGTTTGAAATAATTATATTATTGCGAGTCATATATTCATTATAAATGATGCATTTCTTTGTGAGAAAATATTAATGTCATATAAAAATGACCAGGAGCGAATACAACTTCTTTTCTCAGGGTGGACAAAAAATTTTTTTAGTAGAGGATGGGCAAAGACACTTAAGATTGATAAAATTAGGACAAAATTTTTTTTAAGATGGGGAAAAATACCAAAAATATCCAAAATATTTTAAAATATCTTCTCTAAAATAATTTTTTTTTTTGAGGGTGAGCATTTGCCCCCCCTCACTACTATGGGGATCCGCCCATGAATATGACATATATGATAGAATCGAAAGGAGCATTGAGGCTTGAAGTTTTGATTAAGAGTT
>NW_021347192.1:0-1136 GCF_001605985.2 Dendrobium catenatum | reverse complement strand
GTCTGCTTTATGGTCTATTCTTCCTTAGATTAGAGAGCGAGTTTCTCTTCTCTAATAACTAGAAGATTTACTCACAACTAACTATACTTTAAGAGTTTTTGAAAAGGGATCTTGCTTGCAAGAACAAAAAATAAAAAAAATGCCAATGACGACAAAAACAAAAAGATGCGTAATGACGCCAAATTGAGAAATATACACAAAAGTGTATCAAAAATCAAAATATGCACAAGGAATGCCATTCAAATTGATAAGAGGCATAAAATTAACCCACAAAAGACAAGCTTACCCCTATTTTAAACTTTTAAGATTTTAGAAGAATTCATGGGTTACATGATATTTTCAAAGGATTGATTTCAAGTTTATTGATTGAGACAAATTGCATTGGTATATTATTTTATAAGATATTTTCTTTGGAGAAAGTTTTGAATGGATCTTTTTTTTTCCAATTAGTTTATTCTGAGTTAGGTCTTTTGTTTTCAAAAGATGATTTTGCCTTGAAAGAAGTCCGAGCTAGGGTTAATAAGATCGGATATTCTACCATTTTCATATTTCAACTTTATTAACTCATTGATCTTATAAATCTTTAAAATTTAAATATTTGGAGCATTTATCATATGCATAAAAAGTTAAAAAAATAAATAAAATATGTTTTATTGATAGTTTTTATGCCTTTTTCATGTTTTAGTGTTGTTGTTCTTAGTTATTTTCATTGTTTTTGGGTGTTCTCTGATCATCTTCATCCTTCCTTTGAGTTCAAAACTTTGTCACATCGTTCTGGCCGATACCTTTATCGTCATGGATGATATGTTCTTTTTCCACTAAAAACTCCATCTACTAAATATTCTGACTTTTCTGCTCTCATCGTCATTGATGATCCTTTATCATCCTGGAAGATATGATCATCCTCTACTTCAATTATCTTGATCATCCTGGCCGATACCTTTTTCATCCTGGACAATGCATTTATTGGTTATTGTCCTATCTGATACACCTGTGCATCCTGGACGATACACGTGTAAGCACGTTTAAAATCTATAATTTTGCTCGGGATGATCCATTTTTGGACAATCGTCCTGGACGATCCACTGATCGTCCTGGATGATACACGTGGCGCGTGATTTAAAACATTTTAAATT
>NW_021347191.1:0-231 GCF_001605985.2 Dendrobium catenatum | reverse complement strand
AGGTCCAGCAACTTGACGTAGCAAATGCCTTCTTACATGGGCAACTTCAAGAAACCGTTCATATGCGCCAGCCCCGCGGTTTCGAAGATCCAAACCATCCCGATTATGTATGTCGTCTGCACAAAACTATTTATGGTCTGAAACAGGCTCCTCGCCAATGGTATAATACTTTCACGCAACAACTTCTTATTCTCGGCTTTAGAAACAGTAAATCTGATCCTTCATTGTTTA
>NW_021347190.1:0-205 GCF_001605985.2 Dendrobium catenatum | reverse complement strand
ATATGAAGTACTCATGCCTTCTCCTGTCAACTTCCCACTATGCCTGCTAATTTGGAATTCCAACGTCAAATCTTTCTTACACTTTAAATTTTTTTTTTTTTTGGGAAATACACTTTATCATACATAAATGCTGGAGGATTCAACTGTACGGAAATTACTATTTTAAAAATAAAGTCGCTTGCTTAGAAGGGAAGCCTCGCTTGCT
>NW_021347189.1:0-356 GCF_001605985.2 Dendrobium catenatum | reverse complement strand
TATCATATTACTAGTTTGAGTGAAACACCGCAACGAAATAAACATGAGAAAAAAGAAAAAGTAGCCGAAGTAAAGGGCATCAAGATTTAACTTGGAAAAACTGAAAACGGGAAAAATCACGTAGCCACATTACACTAAGAAATTCATTATTAAAATTGGGAAAAATAAATACAAATCTCTCTTCTCTCTTTCTTTTTCCTTGCTTCTCTTCTCTCATTCTCTCTCCTTACTTCTTTTCTCTCTTACACCATTCACACCTAGAAAACACAAAAGAAAGTCAAGTAAAATAACACCAAGGGAGGCCACCCTTTAGAAAAACAAGAAAGAAAACAGTTCAGCCCGCTTCGAAGCGTTGC
>NW_021347188.1:0-279 GCF_001605985.2 Dendrobium catenatum | reverse complement strand
GAGTGTCGTGGGATGTGGGAAGAGGAGTCGGAGAAGCAGCGATCGTGAGCTTTGTGAGAGAAGAGGGAGGTCGGAAGATGGGATCGTAACTTGGAGTCGAGAGCAGGCAGAGAATGGGGGCTTTGGTCCGGTATTTAACGAAGAGCATGAGCCCCCCTCAAGCGGAGTTTGAGCAGGAATCGCGGAGACAGACGCGAACGGCGCCGCGTCTACATTAGTTTTGACGGAATTCCTGGATTCAACGGGATTTCTGCAGTATTTGCGCGGGCTTTCGGCGGG
>NW_021347187.1:0-530 GCF_001605985.2 Dendrobium catenatum | reverse complement strand
TCATTTTGAACTGTTTTTTATGTATGCAAATAAATATGATTAGATCTTTTTTATTTTTTATGACATCAATGTTGAATCCTACAGGCCACTTTCATATATTAACCACCACACGCTGCAACCGCCATCAGAAAGACTTGATAAGATGTATTTTAATTATCTGCAGATACAATTGAAACCTTCTGTTCAAAATCAAATATCTATGTTGTTTTCGAAGACGAGTGATAATAACATCAACAAATGCAAGGCAGAGCCAGAATTTATGAAATCAGCTGATGATTTCTCTGAAAATGAGAATCCCAAGTCTTTGAAGGAGGAACCTGCTATGGTAGACACTAAAGAGCTTGCAGATGAAAAGAGACGCAAGTCTGATGGCTCTCCATCGGCACAAAAAAGAGATGCTGGCCCAGAACTTCGTGGTATTAAGCGAGATCTTGAGGAGATGGAACCTGATTTTGATGTTAAAACTGAGTTATCCGATAGCTACTCCACGTCAGTGAAGAAAAAGCTACAAAGCGGAGGCAAGCAATCAT
>NW_021347186.1:0-292 GCF_001605985.2 Dendrobium catenatum | reverse complement strand
TTGTCTAGTCTATGAAAAGCTTCTTCTAGTTTAACATGTAGTGATTTTCAAGGTTTCATGCTCTTCAGTTAGTTCAATATGCTTCTTATTTAATGCATCATACTCATCAAGAAGTAAAATATGATCTCTATCTAAATCAGTATTTTCTTTAAACAAGTTAGCATGTTCGGTTTGTAAAGAACTAAATTCAACATTAAGCTTAGCATGCATCTTTTTTAATTTCCTGTACGAGTCATGAATATTCTTAGAAATAAGTAATAATTCTTCATATGAAAGTTGACATACCTCATCT
>NW_021347185.1:0-1319 GCF_001605985.2 Dendrobium catenatum | reverse complement strand
TTTGATTTCTTCACTTGTACTCCTTCCTTCGAGGTTAAAACATTATCACCGATATTAAATAATTTCTCATTAATAATCTAACTTAATAATTTTAAACTCAATTTTTCTTCTCTTTTAAATATACCCTCGTCTCTCTCTCTCTCTCCCTCTAAAACTTTAATATCTAAAGCATGTAATTTTTTATTACCCAAACATTAGTAAATTTTTACTTTCATTAATTTAGTAGTTTTAATATTATTATTTTTAGATTTAAATATTCCCTATTTTCTAAAAATCCATAATTTTTATCTAAATTCATAATTTACCCAAATTGAACCTTTATCAATTCCTAAATTAATTTAAAATAACTTCTATTTTTGGTTTTATCCAAAAACCATAATTTTGGAAATATGAATTTCACAAATTTTTATAAATTTGTATTCCCACTACGGGAAAACACGCGATTACCGTCGGATTTTCTGGCGGAATTTTTTGCGCCGGTACGAACGGCGCAGGTAACGGCGGAATGTTCCTAAATCTTGCGACGGAAAACTTACGATGCATTTGCCGGCGACTAATACGACGGAAATCTTCTGGCGTCCCATTCGCCGGCAAATGCGTCGGTAAAACGAGCTATGAACCGATTTCGTCGCACGTTGCGGCGGAAACATACCGGCGAACATTAAGGTTCAAGCTCAGTTGCAAGCACAGATTCAAACTAGTACGGAGCAACACAATCAGTTATTGGATGAAATGCGCAAGATGAGGGATCAGCTGAGTGGAAAAGACGTAGCTCCACCTGAGGAGGAGTCCACGGAGTCAGAGTAGTTTAATTTAGTTTACATGAACTTGTTTATTTCTGTGAACATGTATTATTGAACAGTTTCTTTTAATCTGATGTTTTTTGTTGATTGTTACTATTAAACGGTTTCTTTTTATGTTATAAACTGTTGTGAAATTATTGTGAATTTGTTATAAAATGTTGATCTGTTGAAATGTTACTATTGAAGTGTTGTGGAATTGTTATTTGTATTTGTTTACAGGTGTGGAAATTTGATTGTTGGCTGGGAAGGAATTTTTTTTTTGTCAATGCTACAGGTTTCCGGTGGATTGTACGCCGGAAATCCGCCGGAAAAAATGATACAACGAATTGTATCGGACGTATCGACATCTTCCTTCCGTCGGCAACTACCGGCGCATGTTCCGGTGCCATTTCCACCACTTCTCTACGGCGACCTTGTGGCGTTTTGTCCGCCGGTACTTACCGACGGACAATCCGACAGAAACTTACCGGCGCATATGGTGCCGGAATTTATCGGTTGTGAGTCGTCGGCACCAAT
>NW_021347184.1:0-650 GCF_001605985.2 Dendrobium catenatum | reverse complement strand
AAAGATTTTAGCTTTTAATGATTTATTTAATAGATTAAACTCTAAAGAGGCAGAAGATATTTATATAAGTTAGCAAAACAAAGAGATAAGAATAGTAAGGATTTAGTTCAAGTGAAATGCATTAAGCACGAAGATCAAAAAGTACTTTTTTTAAAAGAGAATATTAACAAAGGTGGATGAGAAATTTGTTAAGCTTTTCAATGAAATTGAAAGAATACGATTGACTTTAGTGACCTTAGCACTCTAAATGAAAATAGAGATTTTTAATTTTATTGGCATATTAGTAAAATTGAAGTTAGAGAGGCTTTAAAGAAAATGAAGTGTGAAAAAACTAGTGAACCTAGTGATATTCCAAAAGGTGTTGAAATGCTTAGGCGATAAAGGAATTTCTTGGCTTACAAAACTTTTTAATATTATTATGAAGACTAAAAAATATATCAGATTGATTGGAGAACGAGTGTGTTGATTTCTACTTTTAAGAATAAGGTGATGCACAAGATTGTGCGAATTATAGAGGAAATAAATTGATGGTTCATAATTTTGTTGACATTTATACAATACCCAAAAGAAACAAAAAAATGAAATCATACCTTAACCGTTGGATCCATAATTTCTGCTGAAATCCCGGTTGGAATCCTCGTATCTATCGA
>NW_021347183.1:0-1085 GCF_001605985.2 Dendrobium catenatum | reverse complement strand
CTTATGTCAAAACCTTTTGAGGATGCTAATGAATTAAATGAAGAAATGATAAAAAAATAATTTTTAGTGTCTTATTGATAGGTTGAATCCTAAGAGAGTAGTAGGAGTTTATGAAAATCATTCTTTATTCATTTTGACTGCACAAGTTACATTAATATCAATGAGGTTGAGCACTTTAGGCTTAAATTCAGATTCATCTTTGCATTTGGAAGATAGAAGCTCAATGGATGAGAATGATATCCAAGGGATTAAAAAAATAAATTTGATTGGAAGACAAAATAATCTCTATTTAAATACATATAATCCAGGTTAGAGAAATCATCCCAATTTTAGTTGGTCAAATAATGATGTTAGAAATCAATAGAATGCTGGTCAAAATAATTAAGGAGCAAATTCAAATAATTAAAATTAAGATAATAACAATCCCAAACAAGCTTATACTCTTGGATTTAATCAAGGTAACTAGTATGGAACCAGAATCACACTACTAGAAGATGTGGTGTTGTAATTGGGAACTCAATTATAAAACCAAGTTGCTTCAATTAAAAATATATAAACTTAATTAAGTCAGCTTACAATTTCTATGAGTCACAAGCCCATAAGATCTTTACTTAGTAACACTGAAGTTAATCCTATGAAGAAGGAAAGAGATACTAATGGGACCCAATTAAAGAGTAGCAAACATTCGCCTTAGCCAAATGGAAAATCAAATCAAGTATGGATAAAGATTATAAACTTAACACTGCTTGGGAGGCAAACCAACCTTAGGTCTAGTCAATTATCCAGTATGGCTGAAGACTCTAAACTTAGCTCTTCTAGGAGGTAGCCCATGTATGTTTTATGCTGGTACTCATTATGTTATGAATGTTAGGTCATATTTGTGTCCAACATATATTTTATGCACCTTTTATAATTCTTATAAAAGCATATTTTTGTAGTTTTTTTCATGTGTTTATTTACATATTAACAAATTCCCTTCTTGTTTAAATAATTATTGTCCTCCAATTACTTTTATATTTAGATTTTTTTATTTAACCCTTATAAAAAAAATAGATAAAAATAAAATAAAATTAGGGTAACAATAA
>NW_021347182.1:0-309 GCF_001605985.2 Dendrobium catenatum | reverse complement strand
CACCACCTGAAGCTAACACCTCTCTCTCTCTCTCTCTCTCTCTCTAAAGCTGACACTGCGCGACTCTCCCTGCTCCTGACGATCCCACTGTTCCTCACAACCTCCGTTGACAGATTTACGAGATTTTTCTCATTCGCTGAATAAGTACGGCAACATTTACAGGTCAGGTTGGGTTAACCCGAACTTGATGAGGTTTGGTTCGGGGTAGGAAAACAGGTCGGGTTTGGGCTGACCCGAAGAGTGCCAGGTAAGTCCCGGGTTGGACCCGAACCCTATGAAACCACTAAATTTTATTATAAGAATTTTTGA
>NW_021347181.1:0-359 GCF_001605985.2 Dendrobium catenatum | reverse complement strand
ACATCTTCTAAGAATTCTAAATTTTATGATCTTTAATGAGATAGTTTTCTTTATTTTTTTAACTCTAAAATATCAACCATAAGAGATAAAACCATTTTATTTTTTATTTTTTAATTGTGAATTGATTTAAGGGCAAATTTTCGAAATAAGCAACATTAATAATTAAACTATAAGATTAAGCATGATCGCAAAAAAAATTAATTATAGGCAAAGTCGGTCGTTTAAACGGCGACTTAGGTGCGACCAAACGACAGCGTGGCAGCTGATGTGGCGAAGGCAGACTTACTTATAAGTCGCCCGCGTAACGGGAGACTTATAAGTTGCCGTGTTAAGGGGCGACTTAGGCTTATCTCATTTAT
>NW_021347180.1:0-405 GCF_001605985.2 Dendrobium catenatum | reverse complement strand
AAGTTTAGCCATTTAATATAAAAAAAATAGTATTTTAGATGCTATCTATGCAAACCCCCCTTAATATGAATACCTTATAATATTTTAATAAAAATATATTTAACAAATTTCATTATTTCTTCCTATATTAATTTTAAACAATGAAACGAACCCTATGCACATTTATCAAGAAAAAACTTAAAAAGAATTGACAGAGATTACTAGAAACAATGGGCTGCCATAAGTATTCCACCATGGCTAGAGAATCAATGGTAGATAGATGGAGATGGGACCAGCCATGATTAGATTTAAAAGAAAGTTGCAACTCCTAATAGCCGTTGAGTGCACGATATCATGGGGCTATCCACATTTTAATCACTAGAAGATATATACTTGTTGCGTCCTGGAGTATTCGCGGCGGTAGAG
>NW_021347179.1:0-271 GCF_001605985.2 Dendrobium catenatum | reverse complement strand
TGATTATCTACATCTGGAGGAACACCCAAGCCAAATCATCCCGTATGATTAATAATTATATAATATGATTACTTTACAAATTAAAAGATTTTAAACTCCCCCAGTGTGGGTGTGTACAATTATCCAATTATAATCACACTCTCTTAGACTCAAGAAAAAAAAAATGTATAGACTTTAATTATATTAAACCCTAATCTAATCTATTTCAAAGTCGTCAATAGTCTGGAGTATGATTTTTTTGAAATATTAGTACACATAAATAATAAAAACA
>NW_021347178.1:0-243 GCF_001605985.2 Dendrobium catenatum | reverse complement strand
TGCCCTCGCGAGCCTCTACGTATCCAGGCTAAAATAAAAATAATATGCAAGTAAATTAAAACTAAGATAAGTAGGCAATCCTAATCACAATCAAATTAAATAAAATACATCAATAAATTAAATCAATTAAATAAATATCCATAGGTAGATTTTCTATTTATTACAACCCAGAATTTACACAAATTAAAAGTGGTCGGGCACCACTAACCATAAACCAGGATTCTAATCCTAGAATGGACGCAA
>NW_021347177.1:0-554 GCF_001605985.2 Dendrobium catenatum | reverse complement strand
TACATGATTCATAGCATACCACACCTGCATTGTATTATACCTTTCCTAAGAAGGGACCCAAACTTGGTTGGGTTCCTAAATCTGACTGTTGTTGAGTTTTGCAGGTGTGCTCTCACCAAAGACCTCGTGGGAGCATAAGATAATTGGACACATGGAGGCTCGCAGCTCAAAATTGCTTAAACTCCCTGCTTCATAATTTCTTAAAATTATTTTTCTTTAATTAGTTTTGTTTTATTTTTGTTGTGTGCTTGCTTTGTGTTGTTCTAGATTGCCTTGTTTTCATTTTATTTTTTTTATGTTTGGTTTCCTATATGATTATTTTTTAAGATTTTAAAGTTTGGAGTTTTAGAGATTATGTTTAGCATTTCTAAATAAGTTAATGGGAGGAATACCATTGATAGTTTCCCTCCTTCTGACCTTGTTTAATGGTATAATTTTCTTCTCTAAACAAAAGTATAACTAATTTTAGCCAATGGTTTTTGAAATTAAGATTCTTTTTATCTTGCTACAAAAAATTTATCTTGTGCATAATATCCAAAGTTCTTATATATCTC
>NW_021347176.1:0-312 GCF_001605985.2 Dendrobium catenatum | reverse complement strand
TAACTACACTAGAAGGGTCTCCTAAGATTAAATCCTTAGGGTGACTTGTAGAGTATCTCCAATCTCTAGGCAAAGTGTGAGAAGGTTCACCCCTTTCATCAAAATTTTCTACTCCTTAGGTGACTCCTCCAACTCCTTCATTACTTTGGTGCTCTCTCCCCTTCCAAAATTTTCTACTCCACTTGTAATCTCTCCAACATCATCGTCATCTAGTCCATATTTCTTAGGATCGGACTCATCAAAAACTACATGGGTTGTCTCTTCCACCATCAAATTTCTCTTGTTAAATACCCTAAAAGACTTCCCAACACT
>NW_021347175.1:0-323 GCF_001605985.2 Dendrobium catenatum | reverse complement strand
TCTTGTGTCTCTTTGGTTCCTTCTTTGTCTTGTTCCCATGAAACCTGCTGGGTGCTTGTGTGGGCTCTTCGGTTTCTCCCCCTGGCTGCTTTTCCCTGGCCTCTCCTTTCTGTTTTCTGTGTTGGCTCTTCGGGTCCCTCTCTGGTTGTGTTTCCCGTGGCTTTCCTTCCTGTTTAATGTGCAAATTTTGGAGGCTATTTTGTGGTGTCTATTGCCCTTCCTCTTCCCCTTAGCTGATTGGTTTAAATAAAGGTTTATGTGGCTGTTTGGCTGCCCTCTCAAGTCTTATATATATGTGATGTTTGGTGAATAAAAAAGAGTTT
>NW_021347174.1:0-547 GCF_001605985.2 Dendrobium catenatum | reverse complement strand
TTCCTATGTGAGTTTTATTGGCGAAAAAACTTTCGGTTAGAAATCCGCAAGAAATGTATTACTCAGATAGAAATTTGCTGAATTGTGATGGAAAAGACTGACAAAAATCAATCATTTTTTCGTAGTGCAAGTTATATAATGCATGTAAGATATTTTTCTTTTTGATATTCTTTCAATGTCTGAAAATTATTATATATAATATATTCAGCTTGTTTGTGTAGATGAACTGATCTTATTGCATAAAGTTAGATATTCTAATTGAATTATATTTAAAATTTAAACGTTGGAGTCTTGTATTTTTTAAATTGTGATTATGTGGTTTATATTTTATGATTTCATTAATTGTAATACATGTTGCTCCTGGGAGCTTATTTGTAGTTATTTGTGTAATATTAGGGTTCTTTTTTATTGTAATTGGACTTTGATAATTTATTGTTTATAGATGTTATTGGAGCATGTAATAAAAATAGTTTATCTTCAATAAAAAATTCTATTTTGGATGTGTAAATCATTTTCTTTTTATAATTTTGATGAATCTTAGTATTTG
>NW_021347173.1:0-354 GCF_001605985.2 Dendrobium catenatum | reverse complement strand
CAGAGAGCAAGTCGCCCGGAACGAATTTTAATTTCGTCTGTACGAAATTCTGCCAGGGGCAAATCGTCCCAGGACGAATTTTGGATCTTCCGGGACGATCAGTGTTAATAAATATCGGATTCGAGATATTTTGGATCATTTGAAGAGAGAGAAAGAGAAGGCAGGAGAGAGAAAGAGCAGGAAGAGAAGGAAAAGTCGGATTTCGGAGGCCGCGGAGCGCTTTTCGTCCGACGACGTAGTTGGAAGACTTGTTTGTCTCGCAGTAAGGACTCTGAATCCTATTTCTGTTTTCAGATATATTGATTTTTTATCGAGTCGTGCACTGTTTTATATTTTCGTAGTCGAATTTTGGAC
>NW_021347172.1:0-1279 GCF_001605985.2 Dendrobium catenatum | reverse complement strand
ATCTCGTAAAGCACAACGAACCACTGTGGACACAAGTACGAATATCACCTACGACAGTGGTGATCAAGATCTTCAAGTACGTCGGGTATAAGGGCAAACTGATGAATGGAAAAGGATACCTCCTGGCAGAATGGAGGAAATGTTCGAACAAATTAGAACTAAACTTCCTGGTGTTCCAAAGTCTCTTATTAGTTCTATACTTAAGAAGAAAATAGTTCTGGTGCCCATAAACACCGGAAATAACAAGTCCACTATACTGAAAATCCTAAAAGGAGTTCTTTCCAAATCAGCAGTCATCGACTTCAATGTTCAGAAAGACCCTCCCCAATGAATGAGAAAGGGGGAGTCAACATCAAAATGCAACGCCACCAGATCTGCAATACTTATACAAGTAGACATAAGGCGTAAATAATCTATAACTCATCACCACCGGATCCGCAACACTCGTACTAGCGGATATAAGGCGTCTATAGACTCTCAAATGAAATGTTGTGCATTCAAATGATAATTATCCGCACAACCAAAATATGATAAAATACTCCTGCATGTGCACCATAAATTGTATACACATAGGTACAATAAAGGGGTATATAAAAATCACCTGCATGGGCCCCGGCGAGCATGTTATTGGTACACACGTGACGCCTAGGGATGTTGCACGGGTCAATAAGTGAATTCTAGTTCGAACCTGATCCTTCTATACGGATCAATAAAAGTCGACAGGGTTCAAACCTTCAAACAAGTATACGGTTGTGGGGACCGGTGTATTTATTTTAGTACATTCATATTAGGCCTTCAAGGCTTAAAATCAAAAAAATTCACTAAACAAAGGCATAAAGCCAACGATACCCGATCCTCCTAGGCAGATCAATAGGAGTAGACAGGGTTCGAATCATCAGATAAATATGCAATCATGAATTTAACCAGAAGATTTATTTTATACGTTTATATCAGGCCTTCAAGGCCTTTATCAAAGAAAATTCACAAACAAAGGCATGAAGCCTACGAAACCCGATCCCATATCAGCAAGTTGATAGAGTCGACAAGGTTCAATCAATAAATGGAAATGACCCCAAACACCCCGATGATGGTCATGTTGAACGATGATCTCAACCGGAGGGGTTTACAAATATTTTTAAATGCCTCCCAAAGTTTCATTCAAAATTGAAAAAAAAAAATATTTAAAATTGAAATAAAATTCATCAAACACTTAAAATAAATATCCATCCACCCTCCACAACAGTTTGCCGAGGTGGACAAATTAAAATTTACTTCAGCT
>NW_021347171.1:0-234 GCF_001605985.2 Dendrobium catenatum | reverse complement strand
ACAGCGGTGTGGCCGAATTTCCCACAAATTTGACAGGTGACAGAATTTTTCGGTGATTTAGTCGGTCTAGTGTAGTTTGGATTGTTGGTGGATCTTGTGTTGCTGCGTCCTCTGAATGAAGAATTCCGACCTCTACCACGGCCACGAGTAGCCGTTAATGCCGTGTTGTTCCCGGAGAGTTGCAAAGATTGAAGATCCTTGGTGGCTTCGTGTGCGAGATTAAGTTCCTCGCTA
>NW_021347170.1:0-300 GCF_001605985.2 Dendrobium catenatum | reverse complement strand
GCTAAGCTGCCGATTTATGTAGTTAGCCATGGATATCGCTGGAAGACGAATTCATCCCGGAAAGGCTGCATGAACCGCTTTTTTCAACTGTTTTCTTTATGGGTGATTCTCCAGTCCTGATTCCGAATCCAGGATAAATGGCACAAGGAAACCCGGGATTTCCTATAGGCAAGGTACGGTCTCAGCTATTCTGTCTCTCCATCTTTTTCGCTAGTAAGCGCTTACCAACCCCCTTACTGCGAATTCTAAACGCTACCCCACACCCTCTTCTTCATTTAGAAATCTAGTTGAGAAGACCTC
>NW_021347169.1:0-254 GCF_001605985.2 Dendrobium catenatum | reverse complement strand
ACTTCCATAGTACAAAATGGACTCGTCCAGTTTTCGTGCAAAACGAAACATGGTTTGATTAATATTGATCGTATTGTACGATATGTGGTCATACAATACATTATCCAGAGTACGAAATTGTTTCGTATTGGATTGTTTGTGCGTACGATCGTCGATCGTACTGTACGATCATGGATAATCAAAATTAAAATTTTCAGTTTTTAAGACGGTTTTCTTATCTTTCATATATAAGGCCCTTAAAACTGTATGAAACG
>NW_021347168.1:0-210 GCF_001605985.2 Dendrobium catenatum | reverse complement strand
CCGGACGATAAGCAATCAATTCGATAAATCCATCAAAACAATAAATCAATGCATATCAGGAAATCCATATGATGCATATGCAATTCCATACAATGGTCTTACTCGACAAGCACAAACACTATTTATGATCAATAGTGCTGTTGTAGAATCTATATTGCTGTTGTAGATATCCGTACGTTGGTTCTATCAAGAAGAGTCGTCACTCTTTTG
>NW_021347167.1:0-425 GCF_001605985.2 Dendrobium catenatum | reverse complement strand
GAGCCTTTGGCGTTTTGGTGACGTACTGCATTACATAGGGTTGATATAGGGGGAAGTCATATGTTTGAAAGCTGAGATTTAGCGCAAAAACAAATGACGAATTGCATGACGTGAGAGTTCTGAATAGTATTATCATGCGGTGCTCATTTGCAACTCTTTTATCAATTAATTAAGGTTAATCAAGGAGTTCGTCAAAATTTGAAGTTAAAAAATTGAAATTTTAACTTTATTATCATTTGAAGAATAATCGATTTCGTGTCAAATTTCAAATCAAATAGAATTAAATTTATTAATTTTTTATACAACATTTAAAAATTTGTAATATAAATTAATTTCAAAACTATTCCAACTCTAATGAGAAAAATTTATAGTTAAATTGAATGCCTGGATGAGACAATTGAATGGGTATCTCCACTATAATATTA
>NW_021347166.1:0-282 GCF_001605985.2 Dendrobium catenatum | reverse complement strand
TCGATCTCATTCCTTTAAACTTTTCTAAATAATGTCCGTACCACTCAACATTAAAAGACCGGATACTTTTTTTTAAAATCGTTTAGGTGGTTTAGCTGGCTCCCCAATCCAGGCCGGGGTAAATCCATATTTGCATTGCACTAGCTAGGTTCGGGTCACATTTCAAGTGCCCAGTTTAGACTTAGGTTCTGAGGTAAGCTCGGGCTATAAGACCTCAACCTCCGGGAATTGAGTCCTAATTTTTTAATAAAATTGACAATTTAATTTAAAAATCTCTGTCAA
>NW_021347165.1:0-323 GCF_001605985.2 Dendrobium catenatum | reverse complement strand
CCTATCAAGCTCGCCATGTAACTTGACCTGAGCTACAGCCAAATCGACCCAAACCATATAGGTTTGGGTATACCAAACCCACTTTTCTGAATTAGGATGCCTCTTGCCCTAATAGATTCCACTGTTGGATTACAGGTTTCCATTGCCCTGATGCTCTTTACAAATTTTGGTGAGGTTTCACCTATAGGATCTCTTGGATCATGCCGGAGAAGCCCTACGGCTATGGGGACGAGCGAGAGGTGGAACATATAATCATAGCCATTGATTTTGATCAATAGTTCCGATTAAATCCCACTATCTCTAAGAATATTTAAAACTAACTG
>NW_021347163.1:0-213 GCF_001605985.2 Dendrobium catenatum | reverse complement strand
TGAGGGAGGATCTCCAAGGGAAAGGCTCGTCTACATCGATTACCTCGAGGTTCTCTGCCTTCTCCAGGAGGGAGAAAAATGAGAAGGTTCTCTGCCGTCGCCAGGAGGGCGAAAACAGAGTTTGGTACTCTGCCACGCCGGGTTGGTGAAAGGAAGGTTTGTACAGGCTTCTCCGTCTTGCCGAGGGGGGCAAAAGGAGAACTATTTTGATAG
>NW_021347162.1:0-211 GCF_001605985.2 Dendrobium catenatum | reverse complement strand
GCTTAAACTTGCTGCCTTATAACTTGCTTGAAATTTTTAATTTTTGTATTATTTATTTATTTTTGTGCTAGTTTTGTGCTTGCTTTGTGTTGTTCTAGTTTGCTTTGTTTTCATTTTTTTGTTATTTTTTGTTTGATGTCACATATGGTGAATCTTTTCAAACTTTTAGATTTTGGAGTTTTGGAGATAGTATTTAGCTTTTCTAAATTGG
>NW_021347161.1:0-236 GCF_001605985.2 Dendrobium catenatum | reverse complement strand
CCGCGTAACTTTTTGTATATTGTTGTTGTGCCGGGTGGGCACGTTTTGACTATATTTTGAAGATTTTTGTCTAGGTGTTTTTGATACGACGGCGTTTTTAGTCGACTGGATTTTTCTGTGTAATTGAAAATCGTCTGTGCAGTAGAATAACTGTTCTGAAATGTGATTATCTATATTCTGTGCGAATTTGGTAACTTGAAATTTTTAGGAAAAATTGTGTAAATTCCGTATACTGC
>NW_021347160.1:0-214 GCF_001605985.2 Dendrobium catenatum | reverse complement strand
TCTTATGGAAAGAAGAATGTAATGTATGCAAACTATATTGTAAGTTTTGAACTTTAGGTATCCACACCCAATTTGTACTATGGTGAACAGTATAAGTGTGGGAGATATGTCTCAACATGACATAGGAAAAATATCTAACACTAGGAAAAGGTTTTACTAATCTATTTGGGTTATGGTGTCTCTTCCTAGGTTTGAATGATGCATGCTGAGGTCA
>NW_021347159.1:0-1026 GCF_001605985.2 Dendrobium catenatum | reverse complement strand
TCCGGATTGCTTTTCTTCTAATGTGTAGAACCAAGAAAAAACTTTGGAACACCAGGAAGTTCGATTCTAATTTGTTCAAACTTCCTTTCTAATTCTGCAGGGGAGTGTACTTTTCGTCCATCGGGCTGCCTTTGTACCCGGTGTACTTATAGATTTTGATCACCGCTGTCGTAGGTGATATCTGTACTTGTATCCACAGTGATTCGTTATACAATGCATTGTTGTTATCCACAAGTATTCATTTGCATTTGTAAGGAATCCGTACTTGTGTCCACAGTGATTCATTGTACTTGCAACACACTGTTGTTATCCACAAGTGACTTGTATTCGCTGGCGGATGACCATTATATCCATTACGACCTCCTGAATGTATTTGCAACAGACCTATTATTTCCGCATCCTTTCCACCCTTTCACCAATCTCGGGTGGGTTTGTTGGCTGTATTTGCTGCAAGGATAGATCTTTGACTGCTGGTCTCCAGTATTGCCATCTCAATCAACAGGCATTGATACTTATGTTGGAGTTTCCAATAGTGCATGGACACTCGTGCATTTCATTCTTGCAGGTACGATGCACCCAATTTCGTAGAGACTGTTGTAAGAGTCTACTACATTCTTTACTTGTAAGCATTGAGATCTTGTGTGTTGTTCTTGAAAGTTCAAGTTCTTTCAGGAATAATTCAAATCATGTTCATGAGCTTAATGTGCAAGCTCAGTTCTATGTCCTCTGTAGTCCGAGTCTTGTTCAATTTCATAATTGAATTGATTTGAATTTGGTTCTGATTTGATTTCATTC
The DNA here is from genome assembly GCF_001605985.2 of Dendrobium catenatum. NCBI lineage: Eukaryota > Viridiplantae > Streptophyta > Magnoliopsida > Asparagales > Orchidaceae > Dendrobium > Dendrobium catenatum. The sequence goes on along the minus strand of NW_021347159.1, from coordinate 231 downwards.
TTATTTGGATTTTGATCTTTAAAAATCATTTATGTTTTTGTTCATGTCCTCTGTTCATGTTCAATCAAGTTTGGCGGTCCACAGTTTATGTTCATTTGAATGCAGGCTCTTGTTCTTTTATGTCCAAAACTTGCTCACATATAGGCTAAAATTCTGTTCAAGTCCACGGTGCCTTCAGTCTGAATTTCGGCAGTCTCCCGGCATCTCCCCCGTTTAGGGAAAAAACCAAGA
>NW_021347158.1:0-675 GCF_001605985.2 Dendrobium catenatum | reverse complement strand
ACGGGATGTGGAAATTCTTCTCAATTAACGACAGAGTTCCTTCCTAACGCCGAAACTCCGCCCAAGTGAGGCCGGAGTTCTCCTCTGCCACCAACAGACGTCGGATTTCTACCCGACGTTGCACCTTCACTTTTCGCTAAGTTTCTACCCGACGCCGGACTTCTACCGGTTATCGAACTTCGCTGGGTGTCTACGTGAAGATGGATTTCTTTCCATTGTTGGACTTTTAACTGACGTTGTCCTTCTGATCTTCGTCGTCAGACTACAGTCTATCCGACCTCCGTCGCCCGCCGACTACGGTCCTCCTGACTTATGTCGCCCGCCGAATACAGTTCTTCCAATCTCCGTCGCCCGCCGACTACGGTCTTCCTGACTTATGTCGCCTGCCAACTATAGTCTTTTCGACCTCTGTCGCCCACCGACTACGGTTCTCCTTACTTACATCGCCCGCCGACTACAGTCCTTCCGACCTCCGTCGCCAACCGACTATGGTCCTCCTGACATACATCACCCACCGACTACAAGTCTTCCGACCTCCGTCGCCCTCCGACTACAATCCTTCCGACCAAACGAACATGTCAATAATGACTCTTTGTATTAATTAACATCATGTAATGTACTTCATAAGATGTATATCAAGCTAAGACCTTCAACCAAGGAAGGACCTCATTTGTA
>NW_021347157.1:0-350 GCF_001605985.2 Dendrobium catenatum | reverse complement strand
AGATGACTCCAAGTTCCAACATGGGATCATCCTCCATTTTGTATCAAAAAATGATCTGTCCCGCCAACTTGACCCAGAACCTACCCGAAAAATTTAAGTTTAGGTTGATCCGTTTAATAAACAGGCCAAATTTGGATTGTGCATTTCAGCCCGTTTATTAAATGTATCGGGTTAAGGTTGACTCGCTAACCAGATTTTGACTCGAAAAAGTCCCTCTTAATATTTTTTTCCAAATTCTTTTGTTTGTTGCCATGATCTCCTCATTTTACATCAATTAATCTAAAACATATGGCTAACAAGTTAATAAAAATATTTTTTTAATTAAAATAGGTTTTCAAGTCGGTTTTGAT
>NW_021347156.1:0-267 GCF_001605985.2 Dendrobium catenatum | reverse complement strand
GACTTAACAAAGCATTTCGACCACCAAAGGAGAAATGAAAGATTTTATTTAAAGATTTATTCTATGATTGAATTTGTTTCAATTAACTCAAAGAAAATCATATGAATTTTCTAGAATTCTCATTCGCTTATATGTTCTAAGAGTACTAAATGCAACATGATAAAATTTTCCTTAGAAAATTTTAACTTTTGCATGAGTTGTTAAAGAACAAGGAGAGTATTTGAGCATCTTTTATAGTGACAGCATTAAGGAATATCAAATTCACAT
>NW_021347155.1:0-332 GCF_001605985.2 Dendrobium catenatum | reverse complement strand
AAGATTTTTTTTTTTTTTTTGAAATCAAGTGATGAATGGATTCTTTTTTTCATACCCAATTGAATTTTTGAGATTGGATCCTTGATTTTCAAAGACAATTCTACCCTAAAAGAAAGTCTGAGCTAAGGGTAACCATAATCAGATATTATACTATTTTGTGGATTTTTTTATGTTAATTCATTAGCTCATAAATTTTTAAAATCAATCACATGGAATATTTCATCTTGTTCATGCCTTGGTTATAAAAAAAATTATTTACTTTGTTTCTTGCTTTCCTCCTCCTTTTTTAGATGTCAAAAGGGGGAGTAGTAGGGTTGCATGTTAGTAGGGTT
>NW_021347154.1:0-308 GCF_001605985.2 Dendrobium catenatum | reverse complement strand
TATATTATATATAATAATCCTTACTATGTAGTGCGGGCGCAACACCAAACAACGTCACGACCATGATAAATTTTGATATGTGGCTTGAAAGTTTGTATTCAGAGAAAAAGGCAAAAAACCTCAAGGCCATTATGCTATGGCAGACTGCATTCAATAAGAGAGGAAAGTTGGTGGGTGTGGGTGGGTATGACATCCGGAAAGTAACCATAGGTGGGTGTGGGTGGGCAAAGCCCGCCAGCTCAGAGCGTGGATATCCAATGGGTACCCAATCAGGACCCCATGTAGGGCTCTGATTGTCTGACTTAATA
>NW_021347153.1:0-318 GCF_001605985.2 Dendrobium catenatum | reverse complement strand
ATCGCATAGTCAGTCACCCTAAAGGAAACCAGTGGAGTTAAGATCAGCAGTAGGTATGACTTCTAACTCTCACACTTCTAATTTTTATGCTAGGTTATCCACGGTTTATGCATTTTTTCATCCGGTATTTCCTCCAATTCACATCTTGTCCGATTTTTACTCTAATTCATGAATCACACCTGCTGTAGTTGGCTCCTCTTCACCAAAAGCCCATTATTTTCTATGTTGTGATGTTCCCTTTGGTAGAGTGGTGTGGTAATTCGACAATGTTATTAACATGAAACTTGGGGCTATTTGGTAGCACCTAGTATTTCATTT
>NW_021347152.1:0-516 GCF_001605985.2 Dendrobium catenatum | reverse complement strand
TATTTCATGCAAGAAACATTTCAATGACATCAAGCAATTCTCCTCAAATTTCTCCACAGGAATTTTTTTAATACCCATGAACAGCTAGACTAAACAAAAGTACAGATAGCTGGAAGTTCCTGATTACAAATCTCAACATTCAGAAGTTTACATGTATTAATAAGTAATTAACATTTAGATTCCTTCTTCCCAGAACTCCAATATCTTTTTTGAAGTATTAGCTAACATTCCATAAATCATTAAAATTTATCAAAGAGGTATAAAACTGTATATTTTTCTTTTGAACATTGGTTTAATAATAACAAATAAGTGCAACATGTTCATTTGAACAAGTTTCTTGAGTTCTCTTGTGACAGCTAATATGACAATCCCTCTAACATTTCTGTCTAAAACTTTGATCCTATAATAATAAGATTTTTTTTTTTATTTAGCTTTAGATCTATATGTTTGTTCTAAGGAACCACAAACACTTCCTTTTGTAGGTGGACTCCCGAGCCAACATTCTGCATTGAGTTA
>NW_021347151.1:0-273 GCF_001605985.2 Dendrobium catenatum | reverse complement strand
GATTGCAGTGCTTTGAGGTTAGTAGAAAATTGCGTTTAAATCATATTACATAAAATTTGAAATTTAGAAAATGTTTCATTTTTAGTATGCAAAAAATAAATCCAAGTAAATCTAGTATAGTCGTCAGTAAAGAGAACATAGTAGCGAAAACCCATCGTAGAAGGTGTCGGCGATGGTCCCCACACGTCCGAATGAATAATTTCGAACGGTGAGGATGTGGCCGAAGTTCGTGGGCCAAAAGAAAGTTTGTGGCTCTTGGCCACGTTACAAGAA
>NW_021347150.1:0-206 GCF_001605985.2 Dendrobium catenatum | reverse complement strand
TGTGCTACCCGATTTTTGTCTGATTTCTGATTTGTCCAGATTTCTTCTAAATTAATATGCTATATGTATATGCTATAAAAAGGGAGCTATAAGGGGTCTGGATCATAAGAGATTCAGTTAGTGTCTCGGGAAAAATTTAAATGAGCTCAAGTTGGAGAAATATCTGTTCTATTCCGGATCCTATGAATTCTGTTGTTCTGGTGCTG
>NW_021347149.1:0-384 GCF_001605985.2 Dendrobium catenatum | reverse complement strand
GCGTACCCTTACATAAAAAAAGCACTCTGATTCGTATCCAGGCTAAAACAAAACACGACATGCAATGGCCCTAAAAAAAGCTACTGCACAAATAATGTAAATCATCAAATTTAATAAATCCAAAATATAATATCCAATGTCCAATGTCCATATTACACCTAGAACTTGCAGAAAAGTAAAGTGGCCTGGCACCACTGACAACAAACCTGGATTCTAATCCTAAGAATGACGCAAGTAATTTTTGAACTGGGATATACTGTTCCTTGAATCTTTATTTCTTCATCTTCTTTCTTCAATCTTCTTGTTCTGTCTTTTCTTATTCTACGAGCTTCTCGGGTCCGCCGGTATCTAGATATCCAAATGAAAAGAAACTCATCCCTAAGA
>NW_021347148.1:0-870 GCF_001605985.2 Dendrobium catenatum | reverse complement strand
ATATATAACTTCAAAATACATATACTTCTTATGATTTTTCTTACATTCATTGCTTCTCTTCTTAGAATATGACCATCCTGATTAGATTTGTCTTTTCAGTACAATATACAATTATTAGGACTTACAACAATCTTTGTATATCCAATATCAAATGCTTTCATAATCTTTTTCACTTCATATGCATTCTAAGGCAACAATGCTCCTTTTGGAAAAGCATCGATCAATAACTCCAATAACGTGTCGAAAAATCTTGAAGTTTAAGAATGTAAACACTTCTAACAAGTTAAATAAGTGCATGATGAAAGATAGTTTTGAGAATGCCTTACACCTATGGTACAACTCAGCTCCAACATCTTGCATTAATTTTTTGAAGTTTTCACTATTATCATTTTGTTGATTTGCATTCACCTCAATCTACTCATCCACTATATGGGCCTTAATAATTCTTCTATATCATCTCTATTTACATGCTCATTACCAAGTATTTCAACATCTGAATTGGATGCAACAATTTTTTTTAGAGGCTCATGGTCGATGGATAGAAATAAAAATAAAAATAAAAAATAAAAACTGAATTGGATGCAACAAGAAATGTGTCATTCATTGCAACTTCACCTACATTGTAACGTTCTTCCTCATGTCGATTCCATACAATACATCCAACAAAAAATCCTTTAGAAATCAAGTGATCTTTGACATCTTTCAGTGAATAGAAAAATCTATCAATGCATGATTTTCATGAATATAAAATTTTTCCATGAGTTTGGTACGACTTGCAAACTCAAGAAAGTTATTAACACCAGAAATGTCATCACGACTCCATTAAGCTTTTGTTGTTGGGAATTTCTATAAGTGGGCCCATATTTTTAT
>NW_021347147.1:0-559 GCF_001605985.2 Dendrobium catenatum | reverse complement strand
AAAAGGCCATTCAAGCCGAGCTAAATTATTGAAAATAGAATCATGAGTGAGTTGATATTATTCAATGCGCATTTGATGCTTCCGCCTAATTTTTATATGCTTTTCTCTTCTTCATATTCACTAATGGCATTACTCTAATTTTTCGTGCTCGCACTTCTTTTCTAGCAAGTTTTGTGATAACTTTGGTCCTTCATTTTTGTTTCTACTTTGTTTGTTGCTTTCTACCTCATCTACATACTTGCCTAGTTGATTTTTCTAGTTCTCGGGATCTATTCTTGTTCTTATGATGTCACTGATCATGGTCCGAATACATCACTACTTATTTGAGCTGATCCAATACCTCTTTGTTAATAGCTAAAGTTCCATACCAACAAATCAAGATGAGTTCTATGAGCAAATCTTTTGATTTGACACTACTGACTATTGTTATTTATAATCTACGCATATAAGTGAAACAACTATAAGGAATGATATGATAATTTGCCTCTGCCATCATAGGGAAAGTAGAGCATATGCTATGATTGTATAAAATGAAATTAGACAATAATTAAATGATATG
>NW_021347146.1:0-257 GCF_001605985.2 Dendrobium catenatum | reverse complement strand
ATATCCTTGTGGTTTGCTCTTGTCAAGAAAATATAATTTTTTTTTTTTTATATTAGATATTATCTTAATAACATCATGTTTTTTTAAGTAATTTATAATGTGCTTTTTAATGGTGAAAATTTTATTAAAAGCATCATTTTTTAATATGAAAGATTCATTAAAAAATAATCAATTCGAGCTTGTAATCGAGCTTATAATCGAGTCGAGCTCGAGCTCGAATAAAAATAATCAATTCGAGCTTGTAATCGAGCTTATAA
>NW_021347145.1:0-304 GCF_001605985.2 Dendrobium catenatum | reverse complement strand
TGCATTCAAAGGAGGATTTCTACCACTGGAGCGTGAATGCTTCACTTAGAGTTCAAAGGTAAGAATCTCTACTTGTGAATTGGGATTACTTCACTCTTTTCCTTCTTCCTTCTAGATTCTTGTGAGAAGATCTATCAAAAAGATCCAGTTCTCTGTCGACACTTGGAAAGTGTAAATAACCGAAGGGTTCACTGCCTACACTTGGAGAGTGTGAATAGCCAAAGGGTTCGCTGCCTATACTTGGAGAGTGTGAATAGCCAAAGGATTCTCTGCCCACACTAGGAGAGTGTGAAAGGATGGACGG
>NW_021347144.1:0-264 GCF_001605985.2 Dendrobium catenatum | reverse complement strand
AGTCAGAGAGGATCCGTCTTTTCTTCTTTGGCCCACAATTGGTTACAGACAGATTCGCTTTAGTACACCAGCCAGACATTGTTACTTTGCCACCACACCAGAGGGTACAATTATATTGGATGGGCTTGACCACAGAGGCAGACGCACACTACTGCTCAGTGGACAGAGTTTAGCAGTTAATGAGTACTTCCTCAGCATACGTCCTGGCTGGTTGTGTTATAGAGCATGTGCTACAGTGACATTGGAGGGCTATCAGCCCAACAG
>NW_021347143.1:0-914 GCF_001605985.2 Dendrobium catenatum | reverse complement strand
TCTCATAATCATTATTAAACTAAAATCTTCAACAACAATAACAAAACAGTAAAACACTACATCAATTGAGTGTCTCAACATAATTTTTTTGTATATGTTTTATTATATTTTTTTACTCACTGATTTAAATTACACATCGCCTAGCTAATTAATTCCCATCAATACTCATCGAGACTAACAAATCTAATCGGCTAAGCCATCTGAAAGCTACACGGCAGTGATACAAATTGTGATCTTCAAGGTCCCTCCCCCCATAACTCACAACATCTCCTCTCAAATGATACAAATAATACAACTGCAAGAGATATTTTCATGACAGATCACACGGGCTGTATTTAATTTGATTCAGATAAGAATAAGCACTACAACAAAATGGTTGTTTTTCGACTGCCTTTTTCATCATAAATTGATCATTTTCAATTGTAATAACATATTTCCGTCGGAAAATTTTTCGCCAGTGAAACATGAGCGGATTTTCTAGAGGAAAATTTTGCCGAAAAAATAAAATAAATTTTCTTCGAAAATACAAAAAGTTCCTTCCAGTCATGTGCCTGTGCCCCGCCCGCCCCACAATTGCGTGAGGATTCAACCGTTAGAACCCATGCTGCCAGCCCGTACCTACACGGCTACGCCCACCCCTCCTGCAACTGCTCACCTGTTGCCCGTGTCTGCATGAAGGTTCGAACCCCGCTCGTTCTGATATCTAGAACCTATTCACTCGACCGCGAAGCAAGAATTATTATAGATGTTACTTTTTTTTATTTAAATTATAAATCATTGAATTTTAAAATTAATAATAAATTTAAATTATTTAATTAGTTTAGATAATTTTTTAATTTAATTTGGTTAATTTAAATTAGTTAATTATTTAATTTAAATTATTAATTTATTTAAATTAGCTAATTCATAAATTT
>NW_021347142.1:0-456 GCF_001605985.2 Dendrobium catenatum | reverse complement strand
TCTGTCAAGGGGATGTTATGCAATCTCTAGGGAAAAAATTATTTTCTAAGCCAAAAGTTTTTAAACTGCTACATACTAATTTTGCATTCAATCGAGTCAATTAGCATACATCGCATTAGTAACAAATTAAAAGGAGTCTAATATTTAATTTCATTTATTTAGACATCAAACCTAACATAAGTCTAAGGGGCCAATAAGGATCCTCTATAGATGTCGGCCCCATTCTCAAAAACTTTTCTTAAACAACGTCCCTACCCACTCTAACATTAAATGACTTGATACATGTTTTTTAAAGCTCCTAGGTGGTTTAGATGGCTCCCCAATCCAGGCCGGGGTAAGACCAGATTTGCATTCCACTAGCTAGGTTCGGGTCACTTTTTCAGTACCCAATTTAGACTTAGGTTCTGAGGCAAGCTCGTGCTATAAGACCTCAACCTCCGGGAATCGAATCCCAAA
>NW_021347141.1:0-319 GCF_001605985.2 Dendrobium catenatum | reverse complement strand
GCGGACTCCTACTCGTCATCGGACTTTTGCTCGTCGACGAACTTTCATCGGTCTTCTGCCCGAGGCCGTACTTCTACCCGACGTCAGACTTTCCTTGTCGTCGGACTTCTACCCGACGTCGGACTTCTCCTTGTCGTCCGACTTCTGCTCGTCAGCGGACTTATGCTCGTCTTCGGACCTCTACCCGACGTTGAACTTCTACTCGTCGTCGGAGTTCTGCTCGTCGACGAACTTTCGTCGATCTTCTACCCAACGTTTGACTTCTCCCCGTCATCAGACTTTTGCTCGTCAGCGGACTTCTACTCGTCGATGAACTTTC
>NW_021347140.1:0-232 GCF_001605985.2 Dendrobium catenatum | reverse complement strand
ACTTTACTGTTTTTACGTTTCCACATTTTAATTCTTAATCTTAAAAACTCTGTGGTTGAAAAACTTTTTCGGCAAAACTTAAAAGAAACAACTTTTATTTCGGTTCAACATAATTTTAAAAGAGGGCTTAAATTTTTTAAACTACCAATTCACCCCCCTCTTGGTAGCCTTTTGGACATTAACTTAGGCTTAACAGCCTAATTACTAGACTCAACAAGTGGTATCAGAGCTT
>NW_021347139.1:0-2575 GCF_001605985.2 Dendrobium catenatum | reverse complement strand
ATTTTATGTTCCTCAATAATAACTGCTCTAATACTATATTTCTCCTTCTGTTGTTAATGATCAAGAGGACGGCCAACATATTTCGATGGAAGGAAATGCATGTATTAACATGAGTAGTAAAGAAAATGTGGAGGATGAAAATATCTTTGAGGGTAAAGTGCCTTAGAAGGTAAGGCAGGTGGGTCTACATAATGATAATAAACTTAATTCTAATTCTCGTTATCTTAATCATACTTTTACTGACGAATGATATGGATATTTTGGCAAAATGTTTTGCCAAAGATTATAATGATGTTAGTTATACATGTTTCAAAACAGGAGATGTAGAAAAAGCAAAAACATCATTTTACAATCTCGTAGGACCTCGCATTCGCAAATTAGTCATTAGCATTTTTGTTATGTTTAAATATATTATTTGAAATATTAGGGGTATTGGTTGCCCTTCCTCTAGTTTAAGAGTTAAGAACTTATGTTGTATTTATAATATTTCTAATCTTGTTTTGTTTGAACCTCTCATTATTTCTGCTAAAATACTTATTACTGTTAGTTTTTTGGGGTTTAAGCATGTTGTCTCGAATTCTGCCAATAAGATTTGGGTGTTTTGGAAGGATCCTGTTTGGCTAGATGTTATGATGCACCGACACGAACACGACGACACAAACACGACACGGATGCGGGACATGACATTTTTAAAAAATATAGAACACGGGTGCGGCGTGGACACGACATAATAAATTTTTAATATAATATATAGAAAATTAAGGTAACATTATATTAAAAATGGCAAGTAATAATAAATCAAAGGCATGATAACTTGTTTAGCTTATAACATAAAGATGTTTAGTACAAAAATGTTTAGTTCAACCATAAAAATATAAGCAAAAAATCATTTAGTAAAACATGAAAGTCCAACTACTCAATAAAGGGAATGATAGAATTAGATTCAAAGGTTGGTCTTTGGCCTTTTTTTGGCCTTCAATATTATCATCATTGAATATCATTGCTTCCAACTCTGGTTCATCTAGGAAAAGATTTGCAACCTCCAATAATCTCATATCATTAAGGCACTCGAACCCATCTTCAGCAACAACCCACATCAAGAAAATAACCTGTCATATCACTTGTTATCTTCAGCAACCTCCAATAATGGGGTTTTTCTTGATAGAAGACGAAGATTTCTATACACATAAACTAAATTTTTAGCCCGTTGTCGAGTTATTTTATTCCTTTTTATTGATTGAATAAATGAGTATGTTCTCTAATTTCTCTCACAACAAGAAGAGGATGATACTTGACCAAGAAGTTTTATTGCCGTGTTTTGAAGAAGCGGTGTTGAAGCTCCATGAATCAACCACCACATTTTTGGAACCATTCTCCATCTATTAACCAAAGATTCTTGATCACGAAAATTCTCTAAATATCTAAAATTTTTTGCAAGTTTTATATTAATTTTTGTTCTCGCCTCATTTGGAAAATATCATTTTAAGCATATCTTTCTCATATTTGACAATTCTAAATCTTTTTGTGGTGAGACATGTTGAGGGTCTTCTTGAAGCTTTTTTTTACTTGAATTCCTTCAAATAATACAAAATATATAAAATTATTTCATCATTTACTAAGAATTTTAAAATTAATTTAAAAGATGAATACAAATGTACCTTAGATTTAATGAATGGTCCAAACAATGCAGAGGTGTATTGCTTTTGGTCCACCTATCCTCAAGAATGGTATAGACAATACTCCAAAAATTTGAGTCTTCATTATGTGATTTTCTTTTATGTCTGCATATGATTTCTTTCACTTTTGTTAATATAGAGTCTCACATCTCATAAATCAAATGTAGGCATGATTTATCTGTGTCAGCCTCTCTCAACATGTCATAAATCAGATCAATGAAAGTCAAAATGTAATCTATATTATCCCACAATAAATATTCTAAGATCTTTTCCTTTATATATATTGCCTTCTCAATATTATCTTTTCGATAGCAAGATCACTCCTCTCTAATCACCATAGTTTGAAGAGCATTTTTTTATTTATTTGAATCTTCTCAACATGATTATTATAGAGGTAAAACAAGTTTCAACAACAATTAACATTCTTAAATGTGAGAAATCCTTAAACATTAAAAGTCTCTTTGAGTGGTTCATAATGAAATTTCTGATCAAAACAGCATTATCTTTAACCACTGCTGTCCAAGGACATTCAACATATATGACACATTCCTTTGTAGGTGCCACCACAATAATTGCATTTGAATGACACATTCCCTCTAAAAATTTTTACTAACTTTGTAACATGAATTTATAATGACTTATCAGTTTCTATAGATGGCTCTTTTGAACCACTCCCATCAGCACTAGAGCTCATTTTGCTTTTAAATTCACTGGTGTAGTAGAAGAAATAAAGGCTTAATAAATTGGGTGGCATATTATAAAATAATTAAAAATTGTTAAACAAAGTTAAAAAAATAATTAAAAAATTATTGTATCATGAGTTATGACTATCTAACAGGAAAAAAAAATTAAAAATTTGCAGTTATGCTGGGGGTCTAAGGGGGCACTTCCCCTTGGCG
>NW_021347138.1:0-321 GCF_001605985.2 Dendrobium catenatum | reverse complement strand
TTACGATGCGTCCCTTCGTACAGACTTTTGACTTGACATATCGTACAGATGAAGTAAAGTTTGTACAGACGATCAAAAAGTAACTCATTCAAATGTCTTTAGAAAACAGTCCTCTATACTGAAACGACATATGTTCGTCTGGACGAACCAAAAATTTCGTACAGACGAAATCCAAATTAAAAACTGTCTTATCCACTCAACCGCTGCATTCAATCGTCCTGTCGTTCGAAAAAAGGAAAAAATTCATCCTAGATGATATTCAGATCGTACAGACGATTTAATTAAAAAAACTGCTCTCAAAATGGTAAAAATGCACGCAAA
>NW_021347137.1:0-204 GCF_001605985.2 Dendrobium catenatum | reverse complement strand
CCAATGTCGGAAACCAGGAGCAATATTGCCACTTCCACCGTAATCGAGGGCACACTACTGAAGCATGTTGGCAGCTCAACGAAGAAGTTGAGAGACTGATCCGACAAGGATATCTCCGACAATTCATCAAGAATTCACCTACTAGAGAGGAAGCTCGTCCCGCTGGGGGGCAAAGTCAACAACAAAAACAACCATTGAATACTA
>NW_021347136.1:0-675 GCF_001605985.2 Dendrobium catenatum | reverse complement strand
GAGTTGGAAGTCCTCTTCTTTATGTACATGTCCCTTGCACTTAATACTTGGGACGTTCTCTAAGTCCCAAATTATTATAGTGCATGAATCAAGGTTTTAGAAAAACAAATCCTAAGCCTTCCCCCCCATTTCCATTTTGCTAACAACACAAAGTTAGCAAACAAACATTTCTCCCTTCATACATAATGATTTGGAATTCTCTAAAATTCCAACATATCATTATATGAAAATCTTGTAGCTTAGAGCCTAATCTAAGCTCTCCCTTTCTTTCATTTTGAGACACAAAATCAATGAAAGAATTCCCTTTTAGGCTTAGGATCCTAAATCTAGCCTATCTCATTTGCCTAACCTCTATAGGTAGATGACCCTCTTAATTTGTAGTCCAAAAAAAAAAAAACTACAAATTACATCTCTTATGCAATAATATTTGGAGCATCTCAAACTTCAAATATGTCATTACATAAATTCTTCCTATAACTTGGAACCAACTTCCAAGTTCTCCCACCTAGTTTGTTGAAGCACCTAATCAACGAACAATTCATTCATGTGTTGTATTTAGAGGCTATCCAAGGCTCTAAATGCTCCTCCTACACATGAATCTTTGTAGTTTGGAACCAAACTCCAAACTATCAATCCTAGTGTTGGAACATAGAACCAACCAATCTTCTTTTTCCC
>NW_021347135.1:0-423 GCF_001605985.2 Dendrobium catenatum | reverse complement strand
AGAATGCTAAGGGGAAGCAAGCCAAAAAGACCCCTGCTCATCTTCGTTAATTATGTCCGTTCCCTCTATTGCCTGCTGGAATATTAGAGGTTTTAATAGTCCAGAGAAGGTGTTTTGCTGCAAGCGTCTGATGTCTTCCTTTAATTTAGACATGTTATGTATTTTGGAAAATAGGATTAATGTTACTTCTCTTCTCAGTCCTTATTTTTCTGAAGCTCACTCGATTTTTCCTGCTGAAAAAACTTGCCACAATTTTAATCTGTCTGCCTCTGGCAGAATCTGGATTAAATGGAATTCGAATAAGTTAAATTTTACCCCCTCTATAGTTTCCCCCCAACTTATTTCGGGTCAGGTGGATTGTGGTTCCTTACCTCCTTTCATTTTATCTGTTATATATGCTGATAATAGTAGAGATGGGAGAAT
>NW_021347134.1:0-551 GCF_001605985.2 Dendrobium catenatum | reverse complement strand
TAAAACATGTTTAATTAAAAGCAGTCTACCACCAAACAAGAGAAAATTTGTGGACCAATTGGAAATTTAATTTTGAAACACATTGACCATATCATCAAAAAGCAAACTTTTCTTTCTACCTTTAAAAATAGGAATACCTAAGTATTTAATAGGCAAAGAAGATAAATTAAAATCACAAATCCTCTTAATGTCGTTAATTTTACTAATACTGGCAGACTTAGAGACAATAAACGTACTTTTATTCGGATTGATAGACAGACCACTCATGTTTTAAAAGTCGTTTAAATGCTTGATAAGACATTTAATATTAGTCAAGGAACTAGTAGCAAAAATGATAAAATCATCCGCAAAACTCAAATGAGTAATCGGGATACCACCCATCGTATGATAAAACAAATTAGGATGTCTTCTATAAAGACACTCCAATCCCCTGGAAAGATAATCAACTGCAATAATAAATAAAGCAGGGGAAAGGGGTCTCCTTGGCGTAAACCTTGAGAGGATTTAAAAAAATCATTGCTCTTACCATTAATGATAACAGAGAAATAACA
>NW_021347133.1:0-394 GCF_001605985.2 Dendrobium catenatum | reverse complement strand
CTTTATAACATGAAATGATTTACATGAGGTAGGATGCGTTGGATCCAAATTCACCGGGTGCAACAATAAGAAGGGAGCTGAAATAATTCTTGAAAAATTTGATAGATGTCTTCTAAATTAAGCAGCATTGAATTCTTCTCACCGATTGGTTGTAAGGCAATTGACTAGAGTGGCATCGGACCATTGTCCGATTTTTTTGAACTTATTGGAATTCAATGTGACGTGCAAGAAGAGTATCAAGTTTGAAGATATATGGTCTTCAATTCCAGCCTCCACGGTGGTGGTTAGAGAAGCATGGAGGAAGAATGCTGTTGGTGATTCCCATTAAATCCTAAATCAAAAGATGAATAGAACTCATAAAGCTTTATTCTATTGGAGTAAATCCAAGAACAAG
>NW_021347132.1:0-249 GCF_001605985.2 Dendrobium catenatum | reverse complement strand
CTATGAAGCGGGAATTAAAACACAAGTATGTACCTCCATCCTATTTTCCCCGATTAGACAAGTGGAATAGGCTGACCCAGGGTGGCAAACCAGTCAAGGATTACATCGCATCCTTTGATGATTACTTAATTAGATGCAAAGGGGAGACCGCTGCTACCCCCGCGCAGATTCTGTCCATGTTCCGTACTGGGTTGCGAGAGGATCTTCGCAATGAACTGTTTGCCCGGAACATCACTACCTTGGAGAACG
>NW_021347131.1:0-329 GCF_001605985.2 Dendrobium catenatum | reverse complement strand
GCCTCCCGTAATGATTGGACACTACAACAATCATTGGCAATCATTTCCCCTCCGTTAACGTGGAATTGATCCAGCGGTTAGGATTTCGCCATGTCGCATCTCCGTTACTGTGGTATTGAGCCGAGGCTTGGAATACATCTGCGTGGCTCGCCGTAACGGCCGTTGCTGTTAACTTTGTTTTAATTGATTTTTATTGCTTTTTTAATCCTTTTAATTGACAAAACATCAACAAAATCATAATAAATCCATTTTTAATGGATTTTTATGATTTTTGGCTCTATGGAATCAGAAAAATGGTTATATTATTTTAAAAATAAAATCAAAATATT
>NW_021347130.1:0-709 GCF_001605985.2 Dendrobium catenatum | reverse complement strand
GGAAATTTCTTAGTTTGAAATTTATAATTTTAGGAATTCTTATACCTTTGATTTTTCTTCCATAGTAAGCTTCCAAGTCTTCTTGAAAGCATGGCCACCTCATCACTATCTTCATTAGAGCTTGATGAACTAGGTTCATTATTATCATCAAACTGCAAGGCAATAGTTTTACCTTTCTCTTTCTCTTTCTTTGAAGATCCATCAAATTTATCCCTTTGAGCTATAACCTGTTCATGTGCTATCAAAGAACCCAAAAGCTAATCAAGTGGATAAGTAGATAAATCTTTAGCCTCACTAATTGAAGTTACTTTAGCATCCCATTCTTTGGGAAGGCATCTAAGATTCTTATAGACTAAATCTTGATTCTTATATATTCTTTCAAGAGAATGTAGCATATTAATTATTTTCATAAATCTTGTATACATATCAGAAATAGATTCAGAACGAGACATATGAAATAATTCATATTCATGAACAAGTCTATTTATATGAGAATCTCTAACCTCATTAGTACCTTCATAAGTTATAACTAATTTGTCCCAAATTTCTTTTGCTGAATTTAACATAGAAATTTTCATGTAATCTTCTGGAAGAAGTGCACAATGCAAAGTATTACATGTCCTATCATTTAATTCATCTAATTCCCTCTCTAATGCAGTCCATTCATCAAATGGTTTTTCAATTTTAATACCATTAATTTCTTTAGTGG
>NW_021347129.1:0-209 GCF_001605985.2 Dendrobium catenatum | reverse complement strand
ATTCCCTTGCTCTCTCGCACTCTTTCCATACTCTCTCGCTCTCTCTCTCTCTATCTCTCCCTTGCTCTCACAATCTCTATTCTCTCCCTCGCTTTCTCTCTTATATCTCTCCCTCTATCCCTCGCTCCTCCTTTCTCTCTCACTCTCTCCTCTCTCTCTCCCTCTCTATCTATCTCTCTCTCTCCTCCCTTAAACTCTCTATCCCTCTC
>NW_021347128.1:0-917 GCF_001605985.2 Dendrobium catenatum | reverse complement strand
TTATTTCATCCTAATAATCCAATTTTAATTCCAAAAAGCATGTCCATATCGAATTCTTTAGTTACAATAAATTTAAGATACTTAAATATATTACACTTGAATATCATTTACTCTTCCAACTGTGTCGATTAATAATAACAATCCACATAATTTTAGTCATACTTGTTGTGGACTAGAATATGCACAGCGATAGAGTTAAAAAACTTTCGTCTCAGCGTTGTACAGATATCTAGCACACAAACAGGAGAGAAATAGAAACACTATGATTTTTATGTGGAAAATCCTGGAAAGAGAAAAAACCACGGGGTCACGCCCAGTTGAAATAATTCCACTAGTGTTTGTTTGAAGTACAAGAAGCTGATTCGTCCTTAAAATTTAGGATGACCAGTTTACAATGTTTCACTTTCGGATTGAGATCCAATTACAATGTCGGGCAGAGTTTCGACGTCACTTGGAGATCGAGCAGAATTCTGACGTCCTTCAGAGGTCGGGCAGAATTCGGGTGTTGTTCGGAAGTTGGATAGAATTCCGACGTCGTTTGAAGTCGGGCAAAATTCCGACGTCGGGCAGAACTCTGGAGTCACTTGGGCATTAGGTAGAACTCCGGCGTCGTTCAGAAGTCGGGCAGAATTCTGGCGTCGAGCAGAACTCTAGCGTCGTTCAAAAGTCGGGCAGAATTCTGATGTCGGGTAGAACACTGGCGGGGCAGAACTCTGGCGGTGGTCAACGAGTTCTTCCCTCCTATCCTTCTCTTCTTCTTCTCTTCTTCTTGCTTGGATCCCCTCTCATGAGAAATAAGGGGTCTATTTATAGATTTTCTAGAGTAGCATAACTTGTAAATAGGTGTGAGAGCAGGGGAAAATAGGGAATGGTCGAATGGACGGCCGATATTGAATCCCTTAATTGTGCACAGTTCG
>NW_021347127.1:0-213 GCF_001605985.2 Dendrobium catenatum | reverse complement strand
TGTATTGATTTATGGATTCCTTGTTTTATAGATTCCTTCTTTATCGACTTTGATTGGATTTACTAGATTGTACGATTTCATTGATTTTGCTGATTGATTGCTGTGCATCGACATTGAGCATTGATATAGAAATGGATGGATATAGATATTGCATTGATAGCATGAACATGAATAGAATAGAATCATTAACACTGTTGCCTATAGATTCATTGA
>NW_021347126.1:0-433 GCF_001605985.2 Dendrobium catenatum | reverse complement strand
AGGTACCCTACCTCAGTATCTACTAATTACTTCAAGATAATTCCTGTCCTTCCTAAAAAAGGGATCACTCAAGGTACATACCCACTGCTACTAAATTATAGTACAATTCGTTTACCCTAGGGGTATTTGACTAAAGCTGAGAGTACATCTGTTGTGGGACCTAGATTCTTTATTGTATAGATATGCCCTACCTGGCAGGAAATAGATTGATTTAGAAATTCCATAAATGATTGCTGCCCAATATAGGCTCCTCTACAAATCCTTTGAATTCCTCAGCTGTTATTACAAGAATTCTAGGTTCTCCTAAAGACTAATCCGATACAAATTACTCTTGGCTTACACCTTCTATTCTAGAGACCCATTCTTAGGAATCGGGAATGCTTGAAATCCTTTATAAAGCCTTTGAGGGAAGTTCTGTAAAAGCAACAGGAAG
>NW_021347125.1:0-242 GCF_001605985.2 Dendrobium catenatum | reverse complement strand
ACCTCTATTAACGGTATATTAAGCTCAACTAAAGATTACATTGTTAAACACATAACCCATATGAAGTCTAACATGAACCAATCAAGAATGATGCATTAGCACCAAAAGCTCAATTTGCTTTACGAGAATGGGAATTCATCAATCACAAACAACAATTTGGAGCTATAGTATTAATGTAGTGTGATTAACAATCATATTGTATATTAATTATATTTTTTAATATTAAAAAATATGAATAAAAC
>NW_021347124.1:0-236 GCF_001605985.2 Dendrobium catenatum | reverse complement strand
ACTTATGTTTATAATATTTTTTATGTGTAGATCGCTTCAGGTAAATAAAATATTTTTAATAGGCGCAACAAGAAGATCACTACAATTGGAACATGCATCTAGGTCAGCACGTACTGAGGGGACCACTTCGTCTCAGCCTGCCACACATTCTCAGCCAGCCACACATTCTGAGCCTGCTACACTTACTCAGCCTACCACTCAGCCTTTACCCACTCATGAAGCCAGTGGCCAGCATT
>NW_021347123.1:0-560 GCF_001605985.2 Dendrobium catenatum | reverse complement strand
GATTTCGGATTATTAATCTTCTAATATAAACGGAAGATAAAAGAGAACATGAGATCGGGTCTGTGACTGAATGGTCGATGAAAGAAATTCCTCTCATCTTACCCGGGCTCGAATCCCCTAACTGTCCCAAAAATAAGAATAATAATAACATGAATGAGTGTCTCATATCCATATGAAGGGATTTATCTTATCCATATGAAGGTGTGTATTCTATCCATATGAAGAGATGTATCTTATCCAAATAGATTGAAGATCATAATCATATCTTATAAATAACTTTTTATTTTTATATTTTAGATCTCTATACATAATTAACACATTTTATTTTATACCCAATGTCATATTTTCTCAATCACATCGCTTTAAAAATAGGTATAAATTTTAAGATAACTTATAATACACATTTAATTATATGTTACAACCCAGACAATTCATACATGTTGAATGGTGACAGGTCAGTCCAAGATCTATGTTTGGAGAGTCTTTTAGATTTTCTTCTTTTAATTTAACAAACCACATAAGCTCTAATTAACTTTCAGTAAGTAAAAAATAACTCATCC
>NW_021347122.1:0-226 GCF_001605985.2 Dendrobium catenatum | reverse complement strand
GATTCTGACTTTGCAGGATGTATGGTGGATAGGAAAAGCACTTATGAAACATGTCAATTCATTAGGAATTCTTTAGTCTCTTGGTCCAGTAGAAAACAAAATTCTGTAGCCCTATCTACTACAGAAGCCGAATACATTGTATTAGGAAGTTGTCTGGTAAAAGTACTTTTGTTGAAATAATAGTTGATTGATTTAGGATTGTCTATAGGCACTATTCCAATTTATT
>NW_021347121.1:0-236 GCF_001605985.2 Dendrobium catenatum | reverse complement strand
GAGGTCGGAAGGACCATAGTAGGCGACGGAGGTCGAATGGACCGTAGTCGGCAGGAGACCGGGGTCTGAAAGACCATTGTTTGGTCGGAAGAACCGTAGTAGGCGACGGAGGTCGAAATGACCGTAGTCGGCAGGAGACCGGGGTATGAAAGACCGTTGTAGTAGGGCGGTACTCTGGTAGAAATCTAGGCGTCAGGTAGTGCCCCAGCAGAAGTCTGAGCCTCAGGTGGTGTCCT
>NW_021347120.1:0-306 GCF_001605985.2 Dendrobium catenatum | reverse complement strand
CTGATGTATTTGGTTTTGGATTCTGAGAATTTTGATTAGAGGTTTGTTGCTTTGCTAAGCTGTTGAGCTCACTCTCGTTTTCTGGTGGTTTTCAGGTTCTGGGAAAGGGAAGGAAGTCCAGGAATAGAGTTTAGAGTCTAATCAGTATAGGTATTATTTTGTACTTTTGATTTTTGTACAGTCATGACTTTTCTGTTCTTTCTTTCTTTCTGGTTAAAAGCCATGTACTGTATTTGTAGATGATTGTTTTGAGAAAAAGAAAAGAAAAAAAAAAGATAGATGTTTTGTTCCGCTGTGTTTGATGAT
>NW_021347119.1:0-301 GCF_001605985.2 Dendrobium catenatum | reverse complement strand
GTTTATGAGAGGGTTCACAAAGGTTGCTCCAAGCAAGTTTCCAAGTCATCGTCTCTGTTATTCGTCCTTCATCCTTGGGAGGTTCTTGGGAGGTCTACTTTAGCAACGGTCTGTGTTATCTTCTTGCATTAGGAGGAAGCAAAAGGAGTCAGTTCTCTACCGCACCAGGGTTGGTGAAAAGGAGTCTGTTGTAAAGGCTTCTCTGCCTCGCTGTGGGAGCTAAAAGAGAGACACTTAATTAGTGAAATACTTGAAGAGTGCTTCCAAGGAGTGGACGTAGGTCAAGGATTGACAGAACCAC
>NW_021347118.1:0-234 GCF_001605985.2 Dendrobium catenatum | reverse complement strand
GAGTGCAACTCAAGCAAGCTTAAGATTAAGTAGATTATGTCTAAGTCAGTTTGTAAATCTTTTCCTTTCTTGAGTCTATCTTAAATGATGTGGTTCCTAATGATATGTAACCTTGCACACACACATGGGCAAAAATTTCTGTTTGTTGGTTAAAGTTCTCTGTTTTGATCACATCATCCGGGATGATCCAAACATCGTCCTGGACGATATGTTAAAAACAGAAACCCTAATTAG
>NW_021347117.1:0-325 GCF_001605985.2 Dendrobium catenatum | reverse complement strand
CACGGCGGCCCTGGCCGCCGCCATTACGTCGATTATTGGCGGAGGCGTCGGCGGCAGCGGCGGCGGAGCCCATCAGACGGGAAGTCAGGCATGCGTAAACGACGATACCCCAAGTTAGACAAATGTTTTGTTTATGATTGTTAGGGTGTTTATGCAATTATTGATTTATTTTGTGACTTTATTGTAATAAGGCTAATAGAAATAGTTGGTATGATTAGCCTTGGAGTTTTTGAGAGGCAGAATTTTCTATTAAGAGAAGACTTGTATTATCAAATAAGTACTTCTTGGGGGAAATTAATAAAAAAAAGTAAGAAAATTGGTTCGG
>NW_021347116.1:0-294 GCF_001605985.2 Dendrobium catenatum | reverse complement strand
TCCCCTCACTAGGTCTATTACTACTAAAATTACAGTCAAATTAAATATTATAAGAAATTTTATTAAAATTAAAAAATTAATCATAAAATGCTAATATTATCATTTATATATTTATACTTCTATATAGCAAAATAATCAAAATAAAATTTAGAATTTTATAAAAATAGTTTTGATAACTTTTTAGATATCCAAAAATTGAGGTATAATTTTTAGAAGAAATTTTCATCTCATCTTTTTAAAATTTTGGGTATTTGAAATAATGCTGGACACAGTCTTTGCATAATTCGTTAAGTT
>NW_021347115.1:0-852 GCF_001605985.2 Dendrobium catenatum | reverse complement strand
CAGAATTTTGTCCAGCTGGATTTGTTGGGAATAAATCTGGCTGAAGCTCCTCAACAGCCTTATCTGCCTCCATGCTCGGTGGGATTTCAAAATTTGAATTTAGAGATCCCGAATTTTCAGCACTATTATTTTGAACTCCGGTAGAACCTTCCTCATCTATTTGAATTACCAAATCAACTTCAGTAATTTCATCTCTAATTTCAGGAATCAATGAACTAGCTTGATTGTTTTCATTATTTGTATTTTGAGCTATATCCGGCTTAACCAACAAGTTTGAATTAAGGCTAACAGTACCTTCTTCTCTTCCCTTAATTTCAACATTTTTTTCAGCTGTCTTCAATGTATGGCATTCTGAATTTGATCCACCATAGCTCCGGCGAACTGGTTGGAATTCTGAACCGTGTTTTAAATGAGAATCCCTCTTAACACTTTTAATATTTCTTTTGGATTTGAATTTAACGTGCATCCAAGGTCCGTAAGACCTATCTTCAACTAATAAAGTATCTTTGGGAACTTCCTTGTCAATTAAATATGGCTTTTGAAAACCATTTGGACATACCACATCTCTATGTCCAATTCTTCTACATTTGAAACAGATAGAAGATAAATTCTCAAATTCAAAATTTTGATAAAATTTGCCATGCATACCTTCAACCCAAATACCACAAGGGAGTTTCGAGTTCAATTTTACACGAACACATGCTCTAGTGAATTCCCTTCTCCCCCATCTAAACATATTGCCATTCAATAATAAAGGAGTCCCTATACTCGAAATAATTCTCGTAATGTTGGTTTCGTCCCAACAGTGTAATGGCAAGTGAGGAAGACGAACCCAGATTGGAGAAGAAATTC
>NW_021347114.1:0-575 GCF_001605985.2 Dendrobium catenatum | reverse complement strand
CTCGTTTCCCCTAACCCCACCCGCCGGCCACCCAAGCTTTGCCGGCCGGCCACCTTGCAGCAGGCCACCACCTTGCCGCCGGCCACCTCCCAATTTCCCTCCCACCACCTTCCTTTGAAATTTGAAATTTCAACTTTCAAATTTTCTTTCCAAATTTGAAACTTCTATTTTTGGAAAGTTTTGGAATGAAATCAATTAGTTAAATTTAAATTAATTGGATTTTATTTCTGAACTTCCTAGTCATCGTTTCATATTTGGTAACCCTCTTCCCCCTTCCATAACCCTCTCTCTCTCCCAAGCATTGCCGCCGGCTCCTCATGCTCTCCCCCATTAATTGCCCATTTAACTCACTAATCCTATGTGAAATTCAAATTGGGATCAATTAAATTTCCCTCCTTTCATATAAAAACTGAAAACAATTTCAGTTTTTTTTTATCCCCTCCCTCTCCTCCTTCCTACAGCCGGCCCCCCTTGACATCTCATTAAGGAATTTTCTTTTAATGCCATAATCGCATTAATTGGAAATTCAAAACCCAATTTTTATTCCCTCCCAAAACCCTAAACTGAAATTAACT
>NW_021347113.1:0-290 GCF_001605985.2 Dendrobium catenatum | reverse complement strand
GAGTTGCCTGCCCGAGCCCGCAAAAAAAATTAAGTGTAATTGTATAATAATTTAGTTGTAATTATTTAATAATTTATTTTAATTATTCAGAGAGATAACATTTGATGTGTGAAATTCAAAATGCTTATAGTAAACGTAGGCTTCTTGGGACAATTTTCATCATGCTTTTTAAAGATGTTTTTTAATACACAAATTTTTTGAAACTAAAAATTTTTGTATTAAAAAGTTATTTTAGAAAGCAATAAAAAAAGTTGATCCAAACTAGGGGTGTAAGTGAGCCAGCAGGCTCG
>NW_021347112.1:0-241 GCF_001605985.2 Dendrobium catenatum | reverse complement strand
CTTGGTGAAGTAGTCCACTGCCAAGATGATAAATTTTGCGATGTCCGGTGGCTATTGGAAATTGTCCCATTATATCAATCCCCCATTGGGCGAAAGGCCAAGGGCTCTGAAATGACTAAAGTTCAGTGGTTGGTAAATGCGTGAGATTGGAGTGTAATTGACAATTGTTACACTTCTAAGTGAACTCCAGTGCATCCTGCTTTTTTGTCGGCCAGTAGAATCCTTGTCTTAGGATTTTGTT
>NW_021347111.1:0-294 GCF_001605985.2 Dendrobium catenatum | reverse complement strand
GACTGTTTTACTTCGTTTGTTCCTTCGTATGTAATGTACAGTCTATCCCACATCTCCTTACCAGAAATACAAGTAGATACTCTCATATAGTCCTCAGATTTCAATGCACAAAAAAAGCAGTTTAAGCACTTAGCACATTCTATCCCACATCTCCAAAGGTACAGGAGTTTTCAAACCATTAATAATTCTAAACGGGGCAACATACCCATCATTTACTAACATCCACATGCAGTAATCTATGGATTGCAAAAATGTATACATTCTAATTTTCCAGAAATTAAACGGTATGTTATC
>NW_021347110.1:0-228 GCF_001605985.2 Dendrobium catenatum | reverse complement strand
TTAAAAGATGAATTATATGCAAACTAAATCATAACTATTGTTTGGCAGAATTCAATTCATTTTCATAGAGAGTATCGGTTGTAAATACTTTAACCAGTTACAGTTCGTGTTTTAACAATAAGATTAGGCTCCTTCATCTTGTTCCAAGATTTTCTAAGATATTTGGAACACATTCAACTAGTTCATGCATTAATTACCTTATCTTCTTACCTGAAAGGATCCTTCACT
>NW_021347109.1:0-337 GCF_001605985.2 Dendrobium catenatum | reverse complement strand
TGACAATTTTTTGGAAATTTTAATTAATTAAATTATTTAAATATTAGTTTTAAATTAAAATTAAATTATTCTTAAAAATGATGTCAAATTAAAGTGGTTTTAATTCTCTCAGATTAAGGATTAAATTATGATTAGTTAGAGGTATTATATGTATTTTTTAGATTTAATTTTGATTTATTAGAATTTTTGGAAGTTTACATTCTTAATTAAGGGTATAAACTTAAGTAAATTAATTAAGGGACCTAATGACTTTAAAAATCAATGAAAACTTTTGTGTGGGTAGGCAATGTCAATATGTTTATGTGTTCAAAATTTCAAGTCAAGGGCATATGAATCC
>NW_021347108.1:0-260 GCF_001605985.2 Dendrobium catenatum | reverse complement strand
ATATTCATAAGTTGAGACATATCTTCACCAAGCTATTAACAAGCTCTGTGAATTGTGATACTAATCGGGGTATTAATAAAAAGAATTAACCTATTTAACTAACTTAGCAAGTTTACACCTTCATATAGAGTATCAAAATTAGGGGGGCAAATGAGTCAAGATGACCCGTGAGCCTGCTCGAGCTTGCGAGCCGAGTCTATCGAGTTTTGAGCTTTGAGCTTGAAAAAATTTTTGAGCTTGTTGGATTATCGAGTTTGAGT
>NW_021347107.1:0-282 GCF_001605985.2 Dendrobium catenatum | reverse complement strand
GATTTTCAAGTGGATTGAATCAAAGTTTGGATGTGCTAGAAGCTTGAATTAATTGGGATTTGAGTTGAATAAAGTTTGAGATTTGAATTGATCAAGGGATGAAACAAATTGAAGTTGGAGTTGATCAAAGGTAGAAATTGATTTGAGGTTGAGGTTGATTAAGGGTGGGGATTGATTTGAAGTCTGGATTGATCCTAGGATCTAGAGGAGTTCTAGGATTTGGATATGAAAAAAAACTTAAGCTATAGAGTAGGCCCTAAGGTCTTGGATCTAGAAGGATCC
>NW_021347106.1:0-805 GCF_001605985.2 Dendrobium catenatum | reverse complement strand
TCAAGTAAATCCATAATCTTATGTTATGTGTAAAAATTATTAGGGCTAATATTTTTCTTAACTGTAATGAAAAAAATCAAGATAACATAATCAAATTCAATCAAAATTTTGCACCCATAATATCACCGTAGGGACAATAGGAAGCACAAGCCCATAATAATTAACAAGTCATTATGATCCCGAATTAAACCACTAAAGCCTCTATCAAACCCATAAATATTAAGCTTAACCTCATTGAAATGGGGTTTAACCCAACAGATGGTTGTAAGGTGATCCAAGTGAGGGGTCAAATCATGCCCAATGTCGAAGAATGAGAGTCAATCTTTCCTACCTCTTAAATGCTTCAATGATAAACAACCCCCCTTAAAAAGTTGGATAATTTTAAAAGAAAGAGGGCTAAGAACATTTTGATGGCACATTTTAATACCTTCATGCTTGCAGTTATTTCATTCCACCGAGAGATACCAAAAAACTAGTAAGGCAATAGTATAAAAAACAAGCTTGTTAGCTTTGATATTGAACCAGCCCCTAAGAAAGCCATAAATGTTATAAGTTTGTTAAAACCAGCTTTGATGTTCAAACCATTTTCTAAAGCCCTCCACATCTTAGCAGTAGTAGAACCAGTCAAGAAAACGTGAAAAATAAGTCTGACATGAAAACAACACTGACATTTATAAACTAAACAAAAATTCTTCTCTTGCAACTTAGGCTTCGTTTGGGACAGCTTTTTTATTGCTTTTTAAAACGGAGTTTTAGTTAAAAAATAAAAAAATTTGTACTAAAATTCCGTTTTAGAAATCAATAA
>NW_021347105.1:0-231 GCF_001605985.2 Dendrobium catenatum | reverse complement strand
TGATCGTGCGATCATCTAGGATGATATGATCAATCAATCTAACCTTAATTACTTGACTAATTTAGGCATGACTGTAATATATCATCTATGATGATATGTGATCATCCTATATAATTTTTAAACATAATATCATACCTAAAAGATTTTGGCGGCTGAGTCTTTCTATTTTGAGCTTATCATCTATGGTATGTGAATATAATCTAGGACGATTTGCTTAATCCAGCTAGCTTG
>NW_021347104.1:0-314 GCF_001605985.2 Dendrobium catenatum | reverse complement strand
TACAATAATCGTATGTTTCATTGTCAACGCACACACTACAGCCAACAATTAATATTCATCAAAGTTATTTACAAAAAGTAAACAATTAACAATGAATCGAATATAGTAAAATATAAATTGTAAGTAAATTACGTGAACGGAGGTATGCATTCGGAGACGGCGACGAAGTCCGAGTCAAAGTTGGAAGAACCTTCAGTCATTGCTATCTCTGAAACTCACAGTAGATAGCAAAGTAGAGGGCGGAGGAAGAAGAAGACTAAGAAGAAGCCTATCCGGCAACTAAGAAGAAGAATTAATTAAGACGGAAATGGATC
>NW_021347103.1:0-273 GCF_001605985.2 Dendrobium catenatum | reverse complement strand
AAAAAATCCGACGGAAACATTTCCGGCGGATTTCCGATGAAATTTTCGCCGGAAAAAAATTTCCGTCGAAATTTTAATGCGCCGGAAAGACTTCCGGCGTAAAAAAATCCGACGGAAACATTTCCGGCGGATTTCCGACGAATTTTTCGCTGGAAAAATATTTCCGTCGAAATTTTAATGCGTCGGAATGCCAACAAAACAAAACAAAAAATTATATCGACCGGCTGCTGCTCCGGCTGCTCCGCGGACGACCACAGGCCCCTCTGCCCGCCT
>NW_021347102.1:0-273 GCF_001605985.2 Dendrobium catenatum | reverse complement strand
TCCTTTATTATAATATTTTCTTTGATCATTCTTGTTAATACTCTTTCTTTGAAATATTGCATTCCTCAAAAGATTGTTGGAGGATACATCTACTTTTAAGGGAAAATAGAATGCACTAAAATATAAGGGATTCCGATCTAAATGAAATTGAGGTAAGTTGAATAAATAATGTGAGCCATTTCACCATGCAATTAACTTCGGGCATGCATATTTGGTGTTCTTTCAGTAGCTACTTTTGTCCATATATATATATATATATAAGTTTTACTTATA
>NW_021347101.1:0-482 GCF_001605985.2 Dendrobium catenatum | reverse complement strand
GCAAAAATGCTTAGGATTGATTAAATGAGGGCAAAAATTTTTTTTGAGAGAGGGCAAAATACCCAAAATATTTCAAAATATCTCACTAAAATTAAAAAAAAAAATTTTTGAGGGGGGGCATTTGCCCCCCCCTCAACTAAATGGGGATCCGCCCATGCAGTTGGCCCATACGTGTGGGGCCCACTTATTGATCCATGTGAGATGCTACATAGAGATTGGAAAAAACACCAACAACGAAAGCATCGTGCTTGATCGATACTCACACTAAGAGACGAAAATTATGGAGCAAATAGTATTAGATAATCTAGTAATCCTAGGCGTAAACAATGGATACTAGGTATTGTGCATATCGACTAGTACAATGTTGTAGCTAGTGTGTTAAGTGTACAGCTTCGGTGAAATTATTCTTTGCGGATACGGATGTTGTTCGGAGGCGAATCAGAGTGTGTCACGACATCTTTTTGCTGTGTTCCGCGGCTGTG
>NW_021347100.1:0-289 GCF_001605985.2 Dendrobium catenatum | reverse complement strand
GGTTATATGGTCGATTTGCAATTTGGACAATTTATCCCTTTATTATTCTGTAAGTGCAAGTAGTAAACGTAAGAACTAAGAAATGGATACTAAGTTACTAATCCAATAGTTAAACTGATAAATTAAATACTAAGTTACTAACCCAATAGACTGGAGAGATGTATAGAAATTTATGGTACTTGTCAGGCATAAGATTACACTTCTCATCTAAAAGATGGGCAAAAATATCTACATGTTCATTGCCTAAATAACTGTCGCTTAATAACTCATCAATGTCAGATTTGAAAAT
>NW_021347099.1:0-302 GCF_001605985.2 Dendrobium catenatum | reverse complement strand
ATCACACAACATAATTCAAAGAAGGTGAAGGACATGCAAACATGACATGTTTGATGCTAACTAAAAGTGTTATTAATAAGTTTTAGAGAAAAGGAAAAGCATGGAACTTAGATTTGTGTGCCTCCTTCACCTTCTTTGAATCCTCTTGCCTCATTAGCAATATGATTATATGACTCAAAACCAACTACATAAAAAATATCTAGATTTGAGCTCAACAGGCTTATAAATCAAGTACATAAAATCATAACTAGAAACTTCTCAACTTTATCTAAGATATCTAACATCATTTAAATGTTGCATAC
>NW_021347098.1:0-319 GCF_001605985.2 Dendrobium catenatum | reverse complement strand
CTCCTTTTGTAAATTAAAAAATTCCAATTTTAGGCTATCATGAGTTTTCTTAAGCTTCCTATATGATGCATGTATTTTTTTAGAAACTTAAAGGAGTTGCTCATAGGTTAGTTCACATACCTCTTCTTGGTCATTTTGACCAAGATTATTGTCCGCCATTAAACACAAGTTTTTTGTCTCCTCCTCAGGTTCAGTTTCAGAGGAATCTGATGCAGAATCCGCCTAGAACGCCTTTTGGAATCGCTTCTTACTCTTGTCCTTTTTGAGGTTTCATTTCTCCTTACCCTTCTCCTTACTTGGGTGTGCCTTAAGCGTAGGA
>NW_021347097.1:0-536 GCF_001605985.2 Dendrobium catenatum | reverse complement strand
AACAATGAATAAAACAATCACAGCTTCACACTGATTTTTTTCTCAAATGCATTGATGGAGTTCAAATCAGTAATACAGCTACTAAATTTTTAAATTAAGTGCTCGTAGTAAGTATTATAATTGGTAAGAAAATACTTGGTTTGTGTGTACCGAGAATGAAGCGTACGAGTTTCGACTTCAACAGCATGAGCCTAGGACGGAGGAGAGGCTCCGAGGAGTGCAAGTGATGAAGTGCGAGTCTTACACGGCGAACGGCCAACCATGCTAAACCAAAAGGGCGAAAACTCACGAATGAAGAGAGCTAGAAGCAACTCACCTGGGAGCTGAAACCTACGGGCCTATGGCCGGGAAAGGAAAAAGAAACACATTTTTCTTCTTAGGGCTTGCGAATTCAATTAGTGTAATTGGGATGTATTTTTAGCTCTTAGATATTCGATCAGCAGCTCCAAATGGCAAATTTTCGAACCGAGTGGTTCACTCTAATGCGACAGGTTAGCTAGTTAGCTACTTCAACCAATGCTATAGCCGATTTTTAC
>NW_021347096.1:0-267 GCF_001605985.2 Dendrobium catenatum | reverse complement strand
TCAGATCGGGAGAGCTGGAATTTGATAGCTCTTCGTCCTCTGGTTGCTGAGATGGGGGTTCCTTTGATAGCTCTTCGTCCTCTGGTTGCTGAGATGGGGGTTCCTCTACTGCGGCCTTTCTTATGGCTTATTGAGTAGATGAAACCGCCAGCGATCCGGTCATATTTGGGCTTGTTGGATCCGACCTTTTACACCCATTCAGGCTTCAGACTCGAGCTATGGAAATTGCGCTCCCCAATGCTGATTTTGCTGAAGTTGGTAGATTTG
>NW_021347095.1:0-400 GCF_001605985.2 Dendrobium catenatum | reverse complement strand
TGATGAATTAAGGGATCTTCTCCATCCCGAGCCTCAAAACTTAAGCATGTCTACTTGGCACAATCAAGTAGATAATCTCAAATCTTGGCCTAAATCCCTATAATCTTTACTTAGCCAAATCAAACGAATTCACCTTTTTATATTCATTTTCAAATCAATACTAAATAAAACAAAGTCCCTTAAGGGGCTTTCCAATGCCTAACATGATTAGAAAATTTTCATGAAGTCCTAAGTGAAATTCTTAGGTATATTTATTTGATTAATAAATTAGCTCACACTTCTCCTCTGTCAAATACTAAAAGAACCTGTCTAAAAGTCATAAAATATGCTTATATATTATTATTATTATTATTATTATTATTATTATTATTATTATTATTATTATTATTATTATATGTTA
>NW_021347094.1:0-348 GCF_001605985.2 Dendrobium catenatum | reverse complement strand
AATTGTGCTAAGTCACGTTCTTCTATATTCCAATCTGTAAAAGGTATTTCTACCATAACTCCATCAACTAATCTACTTGGTTTTGTGTAGCCATCTTGGACTAGCAACCACATGCGATAATCAAGTGACTGTAAGAAAGTAGACATACGTGTTCTCAAAAAATCAAAAGGAATATTGTCAAACAGTGGAGGTCTAGTGATAGAGTAACCCTCAGGTGTATTTCGGTTTCCAAAAGTAGCCATCTACATTTATCAAAAAGTAGTTCAAACTTATAATTTTGAAACGAAGCTCTGATACCACTTGTTGAGTTATAATTAGGTTGTTAATCCTAAGTGAATGTCCCAAGGC
>NW_021347093.1:0-205 GCF_001605985.2 Dendrobium catenatum | reverse complement strand
TAATTGGGAAGAAGGAGAAATTCAATCCTTTGATGAACTTTTTTATAATCAACTAGAAACAGATGTGAAATCAAAGGATTTACTTGCATCATCATATGATTTTTATGTGGTTACTAAAAAATTGCTTTTCTAAATAATAAAAATGTCTTCCCAAACAAAATATTAGTGTGCAAAAGTGTATGTTTTTTTATAATTAGTAGACCCT
>NW_021347092.1:0-241 GCF_001605985.2 Dendrobium catenatum | reverse complement strand
TTCCTGCTTAGAGCATCTGTTTCCACATTAGCCTTATGTTTTAATTGAAAAATGTATATTTATAATTTTGAAAAAAGAATTAATTTTCTTTGGGAATATTAAATTTTGAATTTTGAAATTGAACACGTCATTATGAACAGTATATCGCCTCGAGAGGTGATCATATCGTTCCCTAATGGGTTCAAATTTCAGAATTTTTAAATTCATCCGAATTATCGTAGTCAAACTCAAGGGGGAACAA
>NW_021347091.1:0-210 GCF_001605985.2 Dendrobium catenatum | reverse complement strand
GAGGACAAATAAGAGTTTATACCAAGGGAGATTTGAAGAGTATAAATAATGTTATACTTTATTTGTTAAATTTCTATTGAGACCGTATTATTTTATTTGTGTTGTGCAAAAAAAAGGAAAGATGTGAAATTTTAAGTATCATGCAAAGCCGTGCGTTGAACACTATATTGTTGTGGTGCCACCTTAGCACCCAATATGGACATGGTGATA
>NW_021347090.1:0-233 GCF_001605985.2 Dendrobium catenatum | reverse complement strand
TTCATTTAGTGGATCTCCAAAAATCTATTTGGATGTCGCACTACGATTTTTGTTTAGTGGATCTCCAAAAGTTTGTTTGGATGTCACACTAAAACTTTCTTTCTCCATAGATCTCTTGGATATAGCAATAGATGGTTGAGATACTGATTTGCTTTGTTTTGTGCTTTGTGTTGCGGACAATGATGGTGAATTTCCTGATTTGTCTTTATTGACTTGTCAGGTGATTTGTGTTC
>NW_021347089.1:0-295 GCF_001605985.2 Dendrobium catenatum | reverse complement strand
ACTAGGGAAGCCCTCACCGATGAAGTATAAAAAGCACATAAAAAGCACCTGGGATGGATCGAAACATTCAAAGGAAAGCCGGGTCAGAAAAAGCCAAGTGTTACTATCTTAATCTTATGCCTTTGTTATTGTCTTGAAGAGTCAAAGGCTTAAACCCACAATCTTAACCTTATACCGATTTTCTTGTTCTTTAATAATGGCAAAATCAACTACTTAAAGATTTTGTGGATCACCCATTACGGTAATGCTAATAAGCTGATAATTTTTTTTTTTTTGTGACAGTTAGTATGCAGTC
>NW_021347088.1:0-258 GCF_001605985.2 Dendrobium catenatum | reverse complement strand
TGTGAAAAGAAATTTTTTAAAATACCAATTCCCCCCCTCTTGGTTAGCATGAGACTAAGTTCATAGGGCTTAACATCCCTAACGAACTTTCAAGTGGTATCAGAGCGGGATTCGAAAATTTAAGTTTGAAAACTTTTTGAATTAGATTCATGGCTAACCTAGGAAATCGTAACACTACAGAAAGTTATTCAATTACACGACCTCCCTTATTTGACAACTTACCTTTTGATTTTTGGAAAACCAGCATGTCAACATTTT
>NW_021347087.1:0-203 GCF_001605985.2 Dendrobium catenatum | reverse complement strand
CGCGCCGGAACATCAATAACTTTCCGCCCAGGATTCCGATTCGGCATTATGACCCCATTCCGGAAAGCATATTCCGAGGCGGACGGAGCGCCGATGTGCCATAGGCCCATCGGCCGGCCTCGCGCAGCCAAAAAATGCATTTTTGATCCCCTACGGTCCGTCGGAATGGAGATGCGTCAAAATCATCTCTCCACGGCGTCAGC
>NW_021347086.1:0-330 GCF_001605985.2 Dendrobium catenatum | reverse complement strand
CAAGGCCAGACCATCAACATCCGATCTTCCAAGTGATAATGGGACTAACACCTGACTCCTTATCTCCGCCGCGAATACTCCAGGACGCAACAGTTTGGCGCCGTCTGTGGGAAAGTGATTCCCGACTGGGGGGCAACTTCTGCTCCAATCTCAAAGGATCGCTCTTATCAACTTCCTGACATCAGTCATTATTGCATTAGATGCGGACTGGGGGGCAACTTTGACCCCAATTCTGGTCAAAAAGATCCTCTAATGCTTTATATATCAAGATGATATTTTGGGAAAATCCCAGCGACATGAAAGGATACTTCCAATCAATTACAAGCCTTA
>NW_021347085.1:0-765 GCF_001605985.2 Dendrobium catenatum | reverse complement strand
TATTAAACTTATCATAATGATTATAATTATTTATAATTCTAATTTTTTTTATTTTACTAATGATAATATAATTAAAATTTATGATATGAATTTTTATTTTTATATTTTTAGTCACGTGCATTAAACATTTTTACTAGTTCACTAAGTGTAAGGATGCAATTCAAAATCAAATATAAATTATTTTGGAATATAAACATGCTTTACCATGTCATAATAGTGTTGTTGTCAAAATTTGACACCACTCAAAAATCCGAATTGAAAATTTTGAGTTAGGGTCAACCCGTTCGGTAAATAGGTCAGGTTCAAGTTCCAAAATTTGACCCGTTTGAAAAATTGGATTGTGTTTGGGTCAACCCGCAAACTCGAAGTTGACCCCGATTCCCCCTCCCAGGCATAGTCCCACGCCTCTGCCAGTCTGCTTGCACCATTGGAGGCATAGTCTCGTAGGCCTAGGGTTGGTTTTCCTCTTCTCCCGCCATTTGAACCTAATAGATTGACTTTGTCTGCTTCACTCTCATGAGGTAAAGTTTTGAACGAGTCAATAAAACTCCACCTCCTTCGACGATGTTCCTTTTTGACAGGTTGGAAGTCACAACAACTCGCTGTATTTTTGTTGGATCGGAAGTAATAACGATGATGACAATGACAACAAGAGGGACTAGGGAGCTCGCTCGTTGTGAAGGTAACAAATAAAAGACTTCTTCGACTCCTTTGACGACGACGTTCCTTCACTACAGGAAAATCACTCATTTCCGGCGGCCTTTT
>NW_021347084.1:0-231 GCF_001605985.2 Dendrobium catenatum | reverse complement strand
GATGGAGGGGTTGAGGGTCAACTAAAATTTTATCTTGTTGACTTGAATATGGAATTCCTTCTGCCCTCGGGAATTGTAATAAAGCAAGTTCCAATACTCTTCGAGTGTAAACTCCTATGAATATATGCCTCTCCTCTTGATGTTCGCCATTTCTTTGGCCAATTTGGCCAGACAATCTGCCTTAGCATTCTGTACTCGAGGAATTCGAGCCATTTTGACATTTGGTACTTG
>NW_021347083.1:0-212 GCF_001605985.2 Dendrobium catenatum | reverse complement strand
TTAATTCTAATATTTTATTTTGTATTTTTCATGACAATTTAATTACATTTTTTTTCTTTATTTTTCTTGCTTAATTTTTTTGAATAACTTATGTATTGTACTTGCCCCCCTCAAAATTGAAGCTGGTTCCGCCCCTGCTTTGATCTACATAGTCACCAACACATCTTGTGCTCTTAATTCCTCTTGTTGAGCATTAAAATTCACATGAAATA
>NW_021347082.1:0-229 GCF_001605985.2 Dendrobium catenatum | reverse complement strand
AAAGGGATCGTGGGTGTGATGGTTTTCACGAACTGGAGAGGAGATGGGGCCTTCGTGTGAACTGCTGAGAGTGGGAGAGGCACGGGTTGAGTGGGTTTGGGGGTTAGATCGGCTCAATCAAATGCAAAACTATTTTTCTTTAATTCAAAATCAAATGTTAGGATTAAATCATATCTAAAAAATGAATTTAGGAGTTAGTTTATAATTAAAAATGATTTATAGATTAATT
>NW_021347081.1:0-225 GCF_001605985.2 Dendrobium catenatum | reverse complement strand
TATTAAGTAGGATAATTGTAATAATTGTAGTGCACAATACTAGTATTTACAAGTAAACATTCTTTCTCATGGGATCGATACTCTACTCTATCAATATATCTTTTGATTTGGCACATATGCTTGTGTATATTAACTACGGTTTTTATAATTTTATACAAAAAAAATATAATCATTGTTTAGGGATTGATATATCTCTAAATCATTTTTACAATTCTTTATGTTATT
>NW_021347080.1:0-293 GCF_001605985.2 Dendrobium catenatum | reverse complement strand
CCCCCAAAATTCTCTTCTTGCGAGAGGGAAGCTCTTAATTGAGAAGGAATCGGTTGCCCTTGTCACAGGTGGAACCCGGTTCTACGCTCCAAGAGCCCAAATTCCCTGCTGTCTCTCCTTAAAGCCTTTCGATGATTGCTTAGGAGATGACTGTGTGTTAATTTCTTCGATTATGATTGCTCACTTTTGATGGGATGATGTTCTCCCTTACTTGTGATGTAGTACATCTGGCTATAGATGTTAACATCACTTCTTAGTGGATTTTGATCTTCGAGCAGAAAGTCGATCCGCTA
>NW_021347079.1:0-525 GCF_001605985.2 Dendrobium catenatum | reverse complement strand
TAAGTTCTTGACATTCATTTCCTGTTTAAAATTAAATGATGTTGATCATATAAACACCAATTTAAGAAGCAGCTTCTGGATGTTATCACAGTTATACCCTCAAGTATCAATCACCTTTTTGATTTACTGAACCAATCTGCCATTTTCTCAAGGAAGTGGTACATTTTTATGAAATTATAAAAAAATAGGTTTATTTTGGAATAGTTTTTTTCTTGCTTCTTAAAGTAGTTTTTTAGTATAAAAATATTAATTTTTGTACTAAAAAACCGTTTTAAGAAGCAGTAAAAAAGCCGACCCAAAAGAAGCCTCTTATTGCTTCTTAAAGCAGCTTTTTAGTTGAATTTTTAATTTTTTTGTACTAGAAAGTTGCTTAAGAAGTAGTAAGAAATTCGTCCCAAACGAAGCCTAGAAAGCTGCTTCTTAAAGTAATTTTCTTATATTATATGATGTTTTGAAGGTGAAAATTGTTGTTGCATTGAAGCTGGAGATGTTGTGCATAAATTACTTAAGTTTCATTTGGAATAA
>NW_021347078.1:0-238 GCF_001605985.2 Dendrobium catenatum | reverse complement strand
TGTGTAGAGGAAACTTGCTCTACACAGAGGATCGAGTTTGAACTTTGAAATTTGAGATTTGAATGACTCATGGATTTGAGTTGATTTGGTTTTGAGTTTAAAGATGTTTAAATTTGAAATTTGATTTAACGAATTTGAATTTGAAACTTGATTTGATTTTGAAAGTTTGATTTTGAATTTGGAGATTTGATTAGATTTTTGAAATTTGAAATTCAAATTTGATTCTGAATTTAAAGGA
>NW_021347077.1:0-272 GCF_001605985.2 Dendrobium catenatum | reverse complement strand
TCAAAACTAGCATCTTTAATTTTGTTACCAATCTCGGCAGGGACTTAATTAAGTATAGCATTCATGTTACAACCCTCACTAAAAAATTTATTCACTTTCTCAATAGAAACAGAAGAAGTAGAAAGAAGATTAATCTTCTTAAGCGATTCCTTACCCATCCATCTGTCTTACCAGAAAAAAGAATTACCAGAATTTAAGCCCCAAGAAATAAGGGGTTCCATATTATGCTTAATAACACACATTCTTTTCCAAATAGCATAGTCACCCTTTTT
>NW_021347076.1:0-457 GCF_001605985.2 Dendrobium catenatum | reverse complement strand
AATTTGAATTTTAGAGTGGTGCCACAAAAGACATACTCCATCCTTAAAAAAAACTTGAACTTAAGACAAGAAGATTTGAAGAATCACTTCTTAGCCTTAAGAAAAGAGATGCAAGGTATTAAACTTTAAAAATATTTGAAGAGAATTGGACAAAATTGATTGAAACTTGAAGATTTTATTAATTGAAAATTTGAGCTACATCAAGCATAGTATCTCTTAAGGAAACGCCCGTTTACAGGAAGCATTGGGTGATTTCCTTTACAATCCACTAGCTTATATGAGCCTCCTTCGTATGTTGTCTCCACTACGAAGGGTCCTTCCCAAGTTAGTTCAAACTTTCCACCGAGCTTTCGGTGCGCTAAGATAGGCCTCCGAAGAACCAGGACCAAGTCGCCTACTTGGAAGGTTCTAGGTCGCACTAACTTATCGTGAGCTTGAATCATTTGGGCTTTGTACA
>NW_021347075.1:0-241 GCF_001605985.2 Dendrobium catenatum | reverse complement strand
GCGGGTTGCTCGGAAATCCTGCGGGCTCTTTCCAACCATCTTTTCTCATCCCCTCCGGAAATCCTGCGGTCTCTTTCCACCCTTTCTTCTCGGGCTTCTAATCTCTTCGTCTCTCCGCAAGTGCCACTCCACCTGTATCCTTCTTCTCAAAGTGCAGCAACTTTAGGGTGTCTGTCGTATTGTTTGTAAGTCGTCGTTGTAATCTCTTTTGTTTAATTTTATTTGAAATATAAGAGTTTGT
>NW_021347074.1:0-228 GCF_001605985.2 Dendrobium catenatum | reverse complement strand
GTCATCCCCAAATGTTTTCAATTCTGGAAAGAAGATGGAACAAGAAGTTATTAAGTCGAATGAAGACAAGGTGTTTGATGTCTTTCCCCCTCTGATCTCAGTCAATACGAAAAACAAGAAGAAGTTTGTAGATGCTCTCAATGTTCCTTTGGGAGGGCACATTGAAACTTCTGCGGTATGGAAGAAGAAACAAAACATCAGAGTGGATAATTTGGATATTGGTTCGTT
>NW_021347073.1:0-344 GCF_001605985.2 Dendrobium catenatum | reverse complement strand
ACATGAATGGAGGTAAGGTTATACTGGGAGACAATACTACTAGGAAAGTGGTAGGCAGATGTATGATTGAAAACTTGAAATTTTTTTTCATTGAGAATGTTTTACTTGTAGAAGGCTTAAAGCATAACTTGCTGAGTATTAATCAGCTATGTGATAAGGGTTATATTATACAATTTTTCCCACTAGTTGTATAATAAGCCAAAATGAAATTGATGTTTTACATAGAACTAGGGTAAACAATATGTATATGCTTGATTTGAATTTTATTAAATCTTCTAATGTATTTTATGTAAAAATAATTAGTGATGAATCATGGTTATGACATAGGAGACTTTTTCACGCAA
>NW_021347072.1:0-592 GCF_001605985.2 Dendrobium catenatum | reverse complement strand
TTTTACTTCTTTGTAAAAAGAATTTTTAAAATACCAGTTCACCCCCCCCCTGTTAGTTAGCTTGGGCCAGTTCTATAGGGCTTAACATCCCTAACAAACTTTTTAATATAAAAACCTCACAGCTTACTACACACAATTAAATTTATTTGCTAGGACAACCGATTCTAGTTTTAGGTTAGGCCGGTGTTTACTTTCTTACTACTGTGTGACGGGCTTTTTCTCGGTTTTCACAGCATATTGGTTGTAAAATTATTGGTGTGTTTGTTTATTTACTTTTACTACACTCTGTGATATGATTTAATTGACGATTAGAATACCCATAGGTTAGGAGTGATCTGGTTGTTAATAAGATTTCCTACAGGTGGCCATACTCGTACAGGGCAATATAAAGGGGGGCTAATTAATTAATAATTATATAAATGCTACAGGTGTTTTAGCTGCTTATCCCCCAAATAAAAAGGAGTGTGGCCAAGTGTGATTGATTGATTTAATTTGAACGCTTATATATAACTATTTGGGATGATTTTTACTTAGGATAACCTTGCAGGTGGTCTAGATTTTCTTTTTCTTTCTGTGATGTAAATTTGAATGT
>NW_021347071.1:0-239 GCF_001605985.2 Dendrobium catenatum | reverse complement strand
GGTTTCTTTTAATGGATTCATTTTCTAAATGCAAGAATTTAACTTGGAGCAATTTTTTATGGTTTTATTTTTTGATAATTGTCACATTTTATTTTACAATATTTTTACTTCTTTAGATTGAGTCAACTCAGATGGTTCAGTCATATAAAATATTGGCCTCCTGATGACCCCGTTAGTGAGTAGATGTATTAGATTTGGCCATTGATAAAAAGGTAATTGTAGAGATAAAAAGAATTGGT
>NW_021347070.1:0-484 GCF_001605985.2 Dendrobium catenatum | reverse complement strand
TAACTAATTATAATTAAAAATAATTATTAAATTAATTGTAATTAATATTAGTTAATTAATAATATTAAAATAAGTGATCCCTCCCTCTTTCCCTGGCTTAGCTTGGCTGAGTTACGGGATTTGGCTAAAGAAACTTGCCAAAGGGAGAAAGTTACCTACACAGCAAGCAGGCTCCTTGCTGCTTCCGATCTGACAGGGAAGGGAAAGTCGTGGAGGTGCGAAGTTGAACAGCTAGGAAGGATGCCGAAGAAGCAGCGAATGGTAGAAAGTTATCCCCACAGCCCGCGAGCTCAAGTTCTGGCTTCCGATCAAAATGTCTGACTTCCGATCCAGCGGGAAGGGGATGTCAGTCGAAGGAGCAAAGTCGATCAGCGACCGAGGTGCCGAAGAAGCGCGTTAAAGGTAGAAAGTTATCTACACAGCAGCGAGCTTCCGTTCAAGCTTCGAAACAAAATGACGTAACTTCCGATCGAATAAGAAGGAA
>NW_021347069.1:0-253 GCF_001605985.2 Dendrobium catenatum | reverse complement strand
TCTCTCTCGCCCCATCTCCCGTTGCGCGCGCTCTTCCGAGTGCTTGCGGAAATAGCTGTCTAAGCTAGCCTTATATTTGTCATTGACATCCATTATAACTACAATGCTCTTCTGTTGTCTGAATATACGCTAAGAATTTTGATAAGGCATAACTGCGTACTTGAAAATGGTTTGTCAACCACGCAAATTTCTATTATATTTTCGTTTGAATCCAAGTATAATATGTGCTGCAGTCTTCGTTAAATGAAGCATT
>NW_021347068.1:0-1329 GCF_001605985.2 Dendrobium catenatum | reverse complement strand
TTTCTTACGTAAGTTTTATTCGGTGTATCATGGCAAGCACATACATATAATTGGAGGTGTTAAAATTATACACTTGAATTTTTTTCTCTCTTACATCCTACTGAATGATCCAAATCATAATGTAAAATTAGCATTTTCAAAAATTAAATCAAGTGTTTAATTAAATTAATTTTTAACAAAACTAATTGTATTGTACGAATTAAAATTGTACAAAACAATATGGTATTTTGATAAAACCCATCATCAAATTATGCTTACCAAAATTTGATAACTTTAAAATTTGAATTTTGACATAATCATATTTTACAAAATCTTTCATAAATTACTACAATTAATGAAAGTTGCATAATTTTGTTTATTTATCAAGAAATCAAGTAAATTAAAATCATGGCTCGTTATCATATTGTACAATCCAAGTTAAATAATCTAATTAAATAGATAGCTTTTTGCATGAAATCTTAGTCATCCTAAATGAATCTTTATTTAACAAAGTTGATCATACTATATGACCAAAGATTATACAATCCAATCTAAAAATGGGAGTTGAATTAATAGGATAATATAAACATAGTGTTATATTGTACGATTAGAACATTAAATTTTAACATTAAGATTTCATTTAAATAGGCCAACTTAAATCGTTTTAAGCAAGGTTTTTGAGATAATTTTAACTTGGGTTTCTGTGAAAGAGCTCTTCGGGAGAGAGAGGGTCACTTCCTTGGGAAAAACTTAAGTAAACTTGAGGGAGTGAAGGCGTGTTTTAAAGGATCATTGAGGGCGTTCAAGGATTGTGTGAAGGCGTTCACCTCGCAGTCTTATTAACCAATAAAATTCCTATAGAGTCTTTAATCAAGTTTTTTGAAAGGGTTTCTATAGGTGTCTTAGGAGAAGACTTAGAACTAGCTAGGGAAGTCTAGGGGAGTGCCAACTCTACACTTATGAGGAGTAGAAGAAGACAAAAACTTCTCCACCATTGCAAGTAGTAGAAAAGGGAGCAACATCTGTATCATTGTGGGGAGTAGGAGGGACGGAAATCTCTTCCATGCGAGGAGGCTATTGGAGGAAGACTTATTGGAGATAGATGAGACTGAAAAGGTTATTCTTGCAGAGTTAAGGATAGGGCTTCTCAACTTTGCTGAATGCTATAGGAGATTTTAACTTAGTGAAATTCCTATCCAAGAGAATCTTTGGAAGTGGGTGTAGGTATGGTGATCAAACTACAAAAAAAATTATCAGTTTGCATTTTTTACTTGTCCTACATCTTTACATTCCTGCATTTTGTTTAATCTACATATTAAAATAACTACATCATTTATTGAATTGATTTGA
>NW_021347067.1:0-890 GCF_001605985.2 Dendrobium catenatum | reverse complement strand
TTTTAATAAATTTTTCTTTTTTAATTTTTATAATGAAAAAAATATCTTTATTAATATTTTGGTGTTAAATTTTATTACTAATTAAATAAGAAATATTAAATTATAAAAAAATACAATTACCTTAACTTTTTCTTCTTTAGTTATTTTAGGATTTTAGATGCCGTTTCCAAAATAAAAGTATTGCGGTGACTTTTGTTTTATTTATTTTCAATAATCAAAATGGTAATTTGGATAAGTATTTTTAACTAAAGATGTCATTTAATTATTTTTATTTTGAATAATCTAGTCAATTTGAACATGATTCTCATTTAAAAATCATATCCAAACTAAGTTATTTATTTTCCAATTTATTCTCTCAACTATCCACCGTATTGCAAAATCCTTCAAGTGAAAAAATTATTACGTCCGGTCAAAAAATCGGAAATTCGGACGTATACCAAGCAATACTGAGTGCTCGGTACCGGGTTCCAGGCAACGTGGCACGTGATTATTGGTCTCTGGACGCGTTCGGTGTCCGGACGTAATAATTAATCCTTCAAGTGAGCTTCATTATCTGGTGATCTGCAAGCTTAATTCATTACTTTTTTATAAGACAGTCTTTTAGTACACAAATTTTTTGAAATAGAATCTTTTGTACTAAAAAAATTGATTTAGAAAGCAGCAAGAAAGTCATCTTAAACTAAGCTTAAATTGTTGCTCTTCTTTTGCCTTCTAATAAGATTTGATTAACATATGATGAATGTAAAATACTTATTAGTTGTATAGTATATTTTGAAATTAAGATGCAAATAAAAGTTAATTTAAAATTTTATATACATATTTTTTACTTAGGATAAGTTTTCATTGTACTCATATAAATTTTGAAAAAAAACAATTATAATTAATAAATT
>NW_021347066.1:0-228 GCF_001605985.2 Dendrobium catenatum | reverse complement strand
CTAGCTTTGATCCTATCAATTCATTAACAATCACCACATGAATGTAAATGATTTGGATACCCCAATATTGATCATTCAAACTTGAAATCCATTCCAGATCCAGAAATCCAGACTCAAATCCAAAGCCCTAAGGCCTTGTCCTAAACACCCTTTTTAGAGATTTTTCAAACATTTCAAAACCCAGTCAAATGGTCTCTGATTCAGGGTCTATCACTTACAAAGTGATAA
>NW_021347065.1:0-234 GCF_001605985.2 Dendrobium catenatum | reverse complement strand
TTGTTTAACTTATTAAGGCTTCATTTGGGATGGCTTTGTTATTATTTTTTAAAGCAATTTTTTAGTGCAAAAATTAATTTTTTATGTATTAATTAAAAAGCTTTTTTGTAAAAAACAGTAAGAAAGCTGTCCTCAACAAAGCCTAAGATCATAGAACTTCTTGGTTCTTATTTACAAGTTCAAACTCTTTATATTAGCACAAATGTTGTTGTATCATTCATCAATAAATATCTA
>NW_021347064.1:0-244 GCF_001605985.2 Dendrobium catenatum | reverse complement strand
TTTTCAAAATCTGTCCACGGGAAAGGCAGATTTGGGGGAAAGAAATGAATGGGCTAAGCTTCTGTTAGCCGAAGCACTCAAGGCTTCCCTAGGGTTTCTTCTCTCCCCACTTATTCTCTTCAAATCAAGCCTAATTCTCCCTGGACTACTTCCTATCAGATTTCTCTCAGATTTTTACTCAAAATCCTACCCGTTCTACATTACACCGTGACTGTATAGCTCCCAATCCTCCCTTCCATCTTCA
>NW_021347063.1:0-300 GCF_001605985.2 Dendrobium catenatum | reverse complement strand
AAAAATTTGAAACACTTAGGAATCTCTCCTTAGGTCATTCCTGACCTTTGGAGTTTATTTCAAAGAGTTTGGGGTTCATTTAAAAAAAAATCATTAAAGCCTCTTTAATTAAATAATTTTAAAAATTCTCATAAATACTTAAACTTTGAAAAATCATAACTAATTACAGAAAAATAATACAAATTGAACAAACTAAAAGAAATTCAATTTAAAATTAAATCTAGTATTTATTAAAAATATTAAACTTCCAAAAATCATTCAAATTCAAAAAAAGACAACTTTTGGTCAAACCTTAAGTCG
>NW_021347062.1:0-251 GCF_001605985.2 Dendrobium catenatum | reverse complement strand
CTAATCATTTAACAGTTATATAGATTAGTGCTACACTCATGTAAGGTAAATAGAGTATGATTCTCTCTGTTATGTGTTAAGAATTCAGAAGTAGGAAGTGCTTGTAGAAATTTTGGAAAAAGCCTTGATTATCTCTTTTGTGTTAAATTATTATTAATTTTTTTTTGAATTATTCAATTTATATTTAATTATCTCATTAAAAATTTAGCTATTTTATTGCTAATTAATTATTTAATTATTATTTATAATTT
>NW_021347061.1:0-836 GCF_001605985.2 Dendrobium catenatum | reverse complement strand
AATTTAAAGTACATAAAAATTATTTTAAAGATTTAACATTCAATTGAGCATTGATTTGATCTTTTTTACTCCATTCAGAACATAAATATTAGTTTTGACTCAATCTATAATACATGATGATATATAATAACCAATTTGAATCATATGCCATATTTGATAATCAATTGATTGCAATAAACTAGACATACA
The DNA here is from genome assembly GCF_001605985.2 of Dendrobium catenatum. Lineage (NCBI taxonomy): Eukaryota > Viridiplantae > Streptophyta > Magnoliopsida > Asparagales > Orchidaceae > Dendrobium > Dendrobium catenatum. The sequence goes on along the minus strand of NW_021347061.1, from coordinate 647 downwards.
AATTTTCTAAAAATTAAAAGAAATATTTTTGAGTAATGGTGATCACATTATTGAATATTCTTGTGCAATATTACGATTATAAAAATTAGCCATTGATTAAAATTTAAAAGTTTTTAAAAACATAATTTATAAATCCAACTCTGATACCACTAAAAAGTTCGTTAAGGGTGTTAAGCCCTTATGAACTAGTCCCCAGGCTAAGCAAGAGTGAGGGGGGGTGAATTTAAAAGTTTGTTAGGTATGTTAGGCCCTTATGAACTGGCCCAAGGCTAACCAAAGGGGGGGTGAATTGATATTTTTAAAAAATCTTTAAGCCAAAGACCAACAAAGCTCAAACCAAAATCACCACAGGAAAAATAAGTGCGTAAAAATTAAGTGCGGAAGTAAGAAAAAAGAACATAAGCGTTTATAGTTGTTCGGTCAACTCGACCTACGTCCACTTCTCGGAGGCGCCCTCCTAGTATTGCACTACCAAAGTGACTCTCCTTTTTCTCCCACAGCAAGGCGGATAAGGCCTTATAGAAACCTCCTTTTTGCCACCCCTGGCAAGGCAGAGAACCCAACTCCTTTTGCTTCCTCCTGAAGCAAGCAGAGAACCTCGATCAATCGCTGAACCTTACCTCTCCCAACCCTTCCAAGGACAAGAG
>NW_021347060.1:0-245 GCF_001605985.2 Dendrobium catenatum | reverse complement strand
GGCCAACTCAATTAAGACATGTCAAACGAGAGGTGATTGTAGGAAACCTCCTTCTAGATTGGGCTCGGACATTTTGCCTCCAACTTGGTTGGTAGAGCGAAAGAGTCAGGCCTTTCCCTTTCTAAACCTTTCTATAAATGTTAGAAACTAGCATGCTCGGATTACTAGTGGCATGCTAAGTTATTTAACTTATAGAAAATTTTCTCATTTTTTTAAGTTCTAAATTCTTAATCTTTTAGTAGAGT
>NW_021347059.1:0-259 GCF_001605985.2 Dendrobium catenatum | reverse complement strand
GCTTGGGTCCAAGTGTTTTTGGCTACTTTGGGTTAGCCTAACTCTTGACCCAGGCTAACCCAAGGCATGGGCTAGCTGGAGAAGGTGTGTTGGACCTAGGGCCACCTATGAAAGGTGTTGATCAAGTTTAATTGGACTTAGGTTGAGAATTGGCTCAATCCCAAGTGATCTTGAGCACTTTGGGTTAGCCTAACTCTTGACCCAATTGAGCCCAAGGGTTGAGCTGGTCAAGGAAGGTGCATTGGGTCAATGGGAACCC
>NW_021347058.1:0-392 GCF_001605985.2 Dendrobium catenatum | reverse complement strand
TCCTTAGATTTCATTTGAGACAATTTTCTTACTATTTTCTAAAACAGCTTTCTAGTAAAAAACTTAAATTTTTATATTAAAAAGCTATTTAAAGAAGCTATAAGAAAGCAGTCCAACTTAATTAATTTTTGTATTAAAAAGCTACTTTAAAAAACAGTAAGAAAATCGTCTCAAACGAAACATTGAGATAGACGACTTTCTTACTGCTTCTCAAAGCAACTTTTTAATAGAACTTTTTTGATTTTTGTACTAAAAAGTTATTTTAAGAGGCAGCAAGAAAGTCGCTCATGGGATGGATTTTTACTTTTTTATAAAACGGCTTTATAGTACAAAAACTTTAATTTTTATATTTAAAAGCTATTTTAATAAGCAATAAAAAAGTCATCACAAAT
>NW_021347057.1:0-315 GCF_001605985.2 Dendrobium catenatum | reverse complement strand
TTGACTGTAAGCTCGCTGAAATTGGAGTTCATATGCTTTCGAATTTAATTTTTGAAGTTTCCGAACTGATTTTGCCTCGAGATTCGTGCCCAATCATGATAATTTTCTGATAATACATCAACTATTATATTGTAATGTATGTGAGTCAAGCTGACTCGGGAGCTGGCTCGAGTTTAGCTCGATATATCACTCTTAGGCCAAGTTGGATGAGCTAATAAGCTAAAACTTGAGCTAGTTATGCTTAACTTCTTAGATGGAGAGCGCCCATTTAATAAATATTAGTATAAAATATATTTAAATATATTAAAAATAAGC
>NW_021347056.1:0-282 GCF_001605985.2 Dendrobium catenatum | reverse complement strand
ATATTCCATGCTCTTCATCTGTTATCAATTTAATATTAAAACTTGCGTAGCTTACTTTTTTATGGTTATATAAGAGTGGATCTGATCCACCATTAAAGTAGCCATAAGGAGTATTACACGGCTAACCCCCCAGATCAACTGGAGATTATATGATGTGATTGGGCTATTATGAGATGCTATTATACAACACAGAGCATAATTTTAATAACATTAGATTTTATTATCATGAAGTGTTAAATTGTTATTAGACATTAGCTTTTAGCGATTTATATAATAGATTAA
>NW_021347055.1:0-407 GCF_001605985.2 Dendrobium catenatum | reverse complement strand
GAATTAACACACTCATTCTCCACTCATCTGGTATCTTGTTAGTCTTCAAAATAGTATTAAAAATTTTAGTAAGCCATGAAATTCCTTCATCTCCTAAGCATTTTCACACCTTTATTGGAATATCATCAGGTCCAACAGCTTTTCCGCCCTTCATTGAATTGAAGATTTAATTGAACAAAATCACTATTTTTATATGTCAAAATGAATATCTAAATTGATAAAAATCGTTGCTTTTTCAAGTTCTCCGAGCAAAAAAATCTTAAATAAATACTTAAAATGCTCATAATCTCAATCTTTATAATATATAAAAGATTGCACGGTAAAAGTTTTGCTTTTACCAATACAAAATCATTTTCGTTTTTGGGTAAAAAAAATACAAATTTGACTGAAAAAATAAAAAAAAATCA
>NW_021347054.1:0-327 GCF_001605985.2 Dendrobium catenatum | reverse complement strand
CGAGGAGTCAAGGCACGAAAATCCAAGAGCCAACCACAGGAAACGAATAGACAAAAAGGGGGGAAGGATAATAGACAAGATCAAAGAAATAATGAGCTAATTTTTAGCTCTATAAATGAACTAAAAATCAGTTCATAATGAGCTAACATTCCACTTGACATTAATGAGCCGGAGAAGTCAAAAATCAAATTTTTTTTGGTTTGATTTGACCCCCCCTATCGACATCATAATCAGTACATGAAATCACCTCCATCTTGAGCCCATTGACATATGCCTGACAACAACCTATTGGATTATCGTTGTCTAGCAAACAACAACTTAACAACC
>NW_021347053.1:0-393 GCF_001605985.2 Dendrobium catenatum | reverse complement strand
TGATACGATCATATCGTCCTGGAAGATCGAAGGATCGACCAGGACGATCTGGTCAAAAACCTTAAAGTTACTTCAGGACGATAAATATCAACCAGCTCAAAAACAGGGCGATGCTCAGGACGATTTGCCTCTGATTTGAACTGATCGGCCAGGACGATCGTGAGATCGGCCAGGACAATCGTGAGATCGGAGGAGATGATCAAGCCAAATTTCAATCGTCCAGGAGTGTATCCAGGGCGATGCTCTGGCCGATCCACTAAGTTTGGTACTGATCGGTCAGGCCGATGTCCATATCGGCCTGGACGATAAAGTCGGCTACTTGCAATTAATGAGCTCCTTTGAAGCTATTCTATTTATGAGCTCTTGTTCAATGTTTTTCAAGACCTTTGGCTG
>NW_021347052.1:0-316 GCF_001605985.2 Dendrobium catenatum | reverse complement strand
GATTGGGAAAGAACCGTTGAAACCTTCTTTGAGTACATGGACATTGATCCTGAAAGGCAAGTGAAATACGTGGCATGCCGGTTAAAAGGGGGAGCTGGCGCTTGGTGGCAACAGTTGATGCAGTCCAGGCGTCGAGAGGGGCGCGGACCAGTGAGGAGTTGGCACCGGATGAAACAAATGCTGCGTGGACAGTACCTACCAACTGACTTTGAGCAAAGGTTGTATGTTCAATATCAACATTGTGTTCAAGGTAACAGATCCGTTAATGAGTACACTGAGGAGTTCTATCGATTAAGCGCCCGCAACAATTTGAATG
>NW_021347051.1:0-2251 GCF_001605985.2 Dendrobium catenatum | reverse complement strand
CCACACCTCTATTGGAATATCATCAGGTCCAACAGCCATAAATATGTATATGTACCTGATCAGTACAATTTCGGTACTCCGATACGGGTGTATAGAATCCGAATAAGATAATTGTATATGTATATAGAAAACAAAAACAAGTTAAAAGGCATGAAATGAAAGAGATATTAAACTTTTGAATATAAAATGATCATAAGAAATCATATAGATATAGGCGCACGGCTACCTTTACATGACACTATACTGTTTAATTCTTTAGTTACATGTTGCTCAGTTTCATATTAAAGCATGCATATTGATCTTCGTTACATTGTAATTGTAATTTATAGATTTACTTGATACATGTTGAGTGTCAGCTCACTCCCTAGTTTTGGAGTGTTTTTAGGAAAACCTGCTAATAAGTAATGACTGACAGACTGTCATTCACCTACTGCCATAGGGAGACGTTGGGTGTGAGGTTCTTTTTGTTATTTTGATGTTTTGTAATAGATGAACAAATAGAATGACATATGATAGATGGACATCTATTCTTGTAACAGATTTTTTTGTATATGTTTATTACTGAAAGGATAGAAGAGCCACAGGTCCCACTATACAGCCAATCATAGTATGATAGAGCAAAAGGATTAAGGAGAGCTTAATCATGCATCTTCTCTCTCACTTAAACCTTAAAATGCAATTCATGTGCTCCACTCCCTTTACCTGACTGACTGTCAGCTCCTTTTTGGGATTTTTTATTATTTTGTGTAAATTGTATTCACTTTTTTCATATATAATATCCATAAAGGAGCTTATAAATATCTCAAAATTTATGTATAGAAATAAGTAATAAAATTCAAACTAATTTTTTATATTCCTACTTTCTACAAATGCTATATCAATGTTTGTGATCATGATACCACATATTACGCTACTATTACGATTACGTTTCAAGTGTTATGCTACTATTATGAGTAAATTCAATCATATGTCAACTGCTCTTATAGATAAAATTATTATGCCAATGCAAAGTTTTTCTGCTTTGGATGATGACTTTGGATGATTATATATTGTCATAAATTACTTGTGATGCATGCATAAATTCTGAATTATCCACGATGAGACTGTTCTGCCATCATTTTTTTTAACAAAAGATTCAGCACATATGGGCAGTTCACCTCCATTCATCATTGTCGTTCGTGCCCAACTTGGATTAACTGAGCGCTGAGGTTGGATCATGACACCTGTAGCTCAATAACCCAACAGTATCCAAACGAAAATGCCACAAAAAAATTGCAAAAGCCACATATAAGTACATATCATACTGCATGTAAATACAAAAACGACAGGTGCGCATAGAGTTCAACCAAATTGGTTGTTCTAGTGGCCCGACTATTTTTCAAATGAACCTCATTTGATATGAATATTTATTCTTATTAAGCCAATACAATCTATAAACGATACAAGGAATTTAAACGTTATAAAATAACATTATAAACATAATTTTTGGCCCATATAATATAAAAAAGTTTTATATTTTTTCGTATATCTGATAGGAAATACTTTAATATTTTAAGTAAACCCAAACAAGAATGATAAAAATCAGTGGGAAAAACTCAACAATTCCAATGAAAACAATCAAAAATAGTATATTTTATTATAGGAATAAAATCAACGGAAAGAAACAAAGCAAGATACAATTGATCCTCAATTCGAGAGGAGGATCGTTCTCTCCCAATCTCTAGATGAATCTAGAGCCCAAGACACCAAGAAGAAACTCCAAGAAAACACAATAAGCAAGCAGAACTCTAACCTTAATCTCTCCCTCATACTTAAAGCATACAATTAATCATTAAAAACATACAATTAATCATTAAAACAAAAAGAACCAAAAGCACTTGTCGCCCCCTTCTTTGGCTCCCAATTTTGAATTTGAAACTCTAGTGGACCCCACCCAATCTAACAATACCGCATACATGAACCGGCCCGCTTAGAAGGGGCCGGTTGGACCGGTCCACTAGGGACCAATCTAACAATACCGCCCTCACAAAGAATCACCTTGTCCTCAAGGTAAAAATAGGGAAACTAATATTTCATCCTCTCATATGGCTCCCATGTGGCGTCATAGTCCGGGAGGCTCTTCCATTTGATCAACACTTCCTTAGCTCCATCTTCTCTGATGTGAAACAACATGAGGTGAAACATGAATTGCAAGTTAGAGATTAATGAGAGTTAAACTTTGCAATGTTAACGATAAAATCTAGCTTACTCA
>NW_021347050.1:0-881 GCF_001605985.2 Dendrobium catenatum | reverse complement strand
TATATTATATATATATTATATATTATATTTAATATAAATGAAATTAAGGAAACTAAGTAATAGGAAATGTAGAACTAAAATAATAGATTAAATAAATGAAAATAAAAGATATACAAATACAATCAATAAATATGTTATGCACCTTTGACCATTATAAAAAACAAGAGAAGCATTGATGGAAACAATAATAAAAAAATTTCAACAAACATAAAAGATCAAATCGGACCTATTGATCAGATGAAGGTTGGTGGTGATGTTAAGAAAAATCAATTAATTTGCAAATTTTTTTTGAAATGAGAAAGTTACATTTTGATTTTATTCAAAAGCTTAATAAGAAATGAATTTATCTGCACAAAGATCTAGAAGTTATATTTTGAATTTATCAGCCTTAGCTGCAGGATCCCTTTTAGGGTTAAGTTCCTTTAAAAAAATAAAAATCTAATCAAAAAATAAATAAGCTATTAATAGATAAATGTGGTCAAAATTTCTTTGCCACTAATTGGTTACTTTTAATAAAGCACATGAGACTATATGCCGATCATTGGAGGTAATTAGAATTAATTCAGAATTTAATTCTATTTCAATTAATATAGAGAAATTCGAAATGGAGCTTTTAATTGAAGGTATTAAGTTTTAATGGAGCTTTTATTTTTAAGGCTATATTGAAGTGTTATAACGAACGTTGTAGATTAATTTATAATTTATAGAGAACGATCCATATTTGCTATGGGTGGATTCCCAAGCCACCCTTATATAGTAGTATATAGATATATAGATAGTATAGATAAGTAATCGTTAAATTTTAAATAATTTAAATTGTAATTAATTTAATTATTAGATCACACTTCTTAAAAATGTGAATATTAATTTCAAATTATCAT
>NW_021347049.1:0-221 GCF_001605985.2 Dendrobium catenatum | reverse complement strand
GATGATGTGCTTTTATCAATCATGACTGTACTATTAAAATGTTGCATGTGAACTTAGGTGTGATAGGAAATATTTGAATATTTCAAGTAAACCCTGGCAAGATTAATGAAAACAACGAGAAAACTTCACGAATATAATGGAATAAAAAACAACAAAATAGTAGTTTTTTTTGGTGGAAATCAAACAACATAAGCAACAAAGCAAGATACAATTGATCCTCA
>NW_021347048.1:0-304 GCF_001605985.2 Dendrobium catenatum | reverse complement strand
TTAACATTAATCTGATTATATATCTATTTAAAAAATGGCCAAAATATAAAACTTATAAAATCAACCATATAAATGTAAATCAATTGCACGTCATGAGTTCTAGGCTTCTAGCAGCAAAATGAAAAAAATCAAATAACAAAAAAATACCTCACAGCTTGATAGAGAGAGAGACAGCCAAACATCAGATCCGGCCAAAGCAAAACATCTTTTCCTCGAAAAGAGTCGTCGCGTCCTTGGAAAAGATAGAGAGACATCAATTTATTTAGACCTTCTAAATGTTGAAAGTAAAGGTGATTCGGTGTCT
>NW_021347047.1:0-909 GCF_001605985.2 Dendrobium catenatum | reverse complement strand
TACTTAGGCTTAACAACCTAATTACTGGACTCAACATGAGGCCCTTTCTCTGACCCCACTGTCAGCTAGTAGGATTGTAGGGATAGAAGTTAAAGTGGCCCCCAACTTGAATGGTGAAGTAAAGAAAGTCCAGAAATTCATTCCTAGCTCTTCCTCCGCAAGGGATGAAAGTGATGTAACCCTTGAGGAGGCAGATTTTAATGAATTAATGGAATTATCTTTCGACTACTTCCCTGTTTGTGTGAATAATACTTTCTCTAAAGGTTCTGTACCATACCGATGGACTAAGGGTCAGGCCAGATACCACGAAAATATTTGGAAAATAAGAATTAAAGATAATCCTATAAGTGGTATCGGCTTTGGAACCGTTAGTTCATTTGATGACGATGAGTACTGCATAATGATAACTTACCATCTTGAATCGCCAAATGTCCCTACAGATCCTTTCTGTGCTCTTGATGGGCTCTGTTTGGAGACTTTAGATGATCTTTATGACCTTCAAGTTCGGGATGCACCCCCTGAATTAGAAGAGGATATTAAATCGACAGTCGATGAATTAAAAGAAATTAACTTGGGAACCGATGAAAACTCCCATCCAATCTTCATAAGTGCTCTATTGAGCGAGAGTGAAACCAAATATTTGATTCAACTTTTATCTGAGTTTAGGAATTGCTTAGCCTGGACATATGACGAAATGCCAAGTTTACCTACTGAGGTAGCAATTCATAAACTTGGAGTTCGGCACGATGCCATTCCTGTCAAACAAGCTCCTCGACGCATGCGCTTAGAAATTGAACAACAATTCATTTCTGAGGTTAAGAAATTGGCCGAAGCCGGGTTTATTCGGGAGGAATAATACCCCTCTTGGGTAACCAGCGTCGTGCCGGTCCGAAAGAAAAACGGTCAAAT
>NW_021347046.1:0-320 GCF_001605985.2 Dendrobium catenatum | reverse complement strand
AAAATTTATTACTGATAAATCTTGGTTATGGCATAGAAGACTTTATCATGTAAGCATAAAAAACCTTAGCAAGATTACATAAAAGGAATTGGTAAGAGGCATAGCAAAATTAGACTTCATTAAAGATCACTTGTGTGATGCATGTCAATTAGGGAAATAAGTCAAGTCCTTTCATTCAATTAAAGATCTTAAAACTAGCAAACCCATATAAGTCCTTCACTTGGAACTTTTGGACCTATTAGCACTAAATGTCTAGGAGGGAAATTTTTTGGGTATGTAATTATTGATGATTATTTAAGACTTTCTTGGATTAGATTCTT
>NW_021347045.1:0-278 GCF_001605985.2 Dendrobium catenatum | reverse complement strand
TATCAATCCTAAGCATCTTTGTCCATTCCCCAATAAAAAAATTTTTTGCTCACCCTAAAAAAAGTCGTTGGATCCACCCCTGTGTGGAGTGGCTCTTATCTCTATTAATTCTCCCTTGGCTTCTTTGGATTCAGTGGTTGCAGATGAGAGTTTGTCTCTTATTGATGTTTTGGTTCTCTTATATCTAATGATGTTTTGAAAGCTCAATTGGCGCTTAACGTGAAAGGTTATTGTGTGGCCCAATGTGATTGGCTTGATGATTTTTGTTCATCACCTTG
>NW_021347044.1:0-263 GCF_001605985.2 Dendrobium catenatum | reverse complement strand
GTTTGTTCACCCAACATTCAAGCTTCTTAGAGCCATAATTTTAAGGAAAAAAATTTATATGTCACCTTCAACCATGTTGTGGATGAACACATTCACCGGAAGATCATCCTCAGCTTCTCTTCTAAAGAAAAGAATTATTTTCCAAGTAGGACGTGTACGCTCTCCCGGTTGCCCTCCCCGCCATGCAAAACTTTCCAAAGAGTACAAATATTTTCCTTTGCCTCCGTTCATGTAAAATGAACATGGATGACTCAAAAACCAAC
>NW_021347043.1:0-229 GCF_001605985.2 Dendrobium catenatum | reverse complement strand
ATTAACACTTAAATGAAAACTTCTCTTAAAGTTTTATTTTGAATTTATTTTATTTTGTGCCAAATATCTAAACAATAATAATAATACTCATTTAGGCTTTGTTTAAAACGACTTTATAAATTTTTTAATAAAAAATTCTTTTTTTTTTTGAAATAGGAAGAAAGCTGTCCCAAACAAAGCCTAATCTAATCTTAAATGGAGATAGATTAGGTATAAAATTTCTTGATTT
>NW_021347042.1:0-269 GCF_001605985.2 Dendrobium catenatum | reverse complement strand
TCAACCATTTTCAACGGTGAAAGTATTGATAGCCAGTGAAATTGTGGATGGATTTCCACCGTGCGATCAATTTCCAGAATCTCCCAGATGCTTCGCTGGGAGCCTAGGAGTATGCTAAAAACAATAGAAAACTCCGAAAAATCAGTTACATACTTAAATCAATTGATTTGATTTTGATTTACATTTACATTCCATATAAAATTTATATTTTATTTGATAAATTTATTTCAATTTAAATTTTGTAAATTCTAAATAAATAAAATCATACC
>NW_021347041.1:0-203 GCF_001605985.2 Dendrobium catenatum | reverse complement strand
TGACAACGGGGAACTTTTATTTGGTCCGGTGAACGTACGCAACTCTACGTTCGGCCGCCAGTAGAATCGCTCCACGCATTTTCATTATTTATCGCACGCCTCGACAACCCGACCCGGAATTGCTAGGTCGATTTTGCTCGGCAATAACCAATACCGAGCAAATACCGAGTTGTACTGAGTTGTACCGAGTTTTTTCTAGCAAT
>NW_021347040.1:0-297 GCF_001605985.2 Dendrobium catenatum | reverse complement strand
TCCTCTCCTCGTCCTCTTTGTTCAGACTAATTTCCTCGCCGGAAGATCGTCGCCGGAGAGCCCTCGCGGAACTCGTCCGTCTTCCCGTCCCAGTTTATCCGCTTGGTTTCAGTCGTGACTTGCGAATGGGAGATGAGGGAAGGGTTTCAAATAGTCTATTTAGAGAAATTGGTTTGCACAATTACCCATATGCCCTCACTTAAGTGAAATTAGCCTTTTATTTACAAATGGCTAAAATCGATATTATGAAGCTTCCGAAATTTTTAATTCCATATATAAGCAAAATTGGGTATGGGT
>NW_021347039.1:0-318 GCF_001605985.2 Dendrobium catenatum | reverse complement strand
CTAGGAATTTCCCTTTTGTTTTCTGCTTTATGCCTTTGTGCATTTGGTATGAATGTATGGGAAATATTTCCAAACCTTCCCAAACACAAACAGACAATCTACAGATCTAAGACTCCACAAAATAAGGAAATTTCTGCACAATTTTGTATGAAGTTTGTAATATCCACTGATGGGAAATATCCATTGAAGTTTGTAATATCCACTGAAGTTTGTAATATCCACTGATGAATGTAAGGGAAATTTATGCACAATTTTTTTTCATTTTGCTTTCTTATTTTTTATTTTATTTTATTATTTTAGCTATTGAACACAATACTC
>NW_021347038.1:0-389 GCF_001605985.2 Dendrobium catenatum | reverse complement strand
TTTCAGGATCAATTTAAATCAGGTTCATGAGCTCAATGTGCAAGTTCAGTCTGTGTTCTTTGTAGTCCAACTCAAGTACTCGCTTGAGTTTGAATGTTTGAATCATGTTGGATGTGCAAGTCAAGTCCGATTTGAGTTCAAAGTGCTATGTCCCCTGCAGTCCTTTGAGTTCAATTGAATGTTCAAATTACTCAAATTTGGGTTCCAACTTTGATTTTTATTTTATTTGAATTTGGCCTTTAGGAATCATTCGAATTTTGGTCAGATTTAGGTCCACAAGTCTTCAGTTCACTGTTCATGTTCATTTGAATGCAGGCTCTTATTCTTTTTTGTCCAAATTTGTTCACATATATGCCAAAATTCTGTTCAAGTCCACGGTGCCTTCAGTC
>NW_021347037.1:0-229 GCF_001605985.2 Dendrobium catenatum | reverse complement strand
GATGCCCCTCTTTGCTGGGTAGCCTTAGGAACTTTTGATGTGTTGTCTCTTCCACCATCAATGTTCTCTTGTTAAACACCCTAAAAGACTTCTCAACACTAGAATATCCAAGGAAAACTCTATCAAATTTAGGATTAAATTTTTCCAAGTGAGACTTCCCATTGTTGTGAATAAAAATCTTACAACCAAAGATATGAAGGTGGGAAAGATTAGGTGTCCTACCCTTAAG
>NW_021347036.1:0-213 GCF_001605985.2 Dendrobium catenatum | reverse complement strand
TCATACAAGATTCAGAGGGTACTTCTTCTGTGCATTCTTCTTGTGTCAAGGTACTCGGCGCCACCAAGATAACCCGGCATACTTCTTTTGGAAGAGAATTCTCATCATCCTCTTCGGCTTCATCTATCTTAAGCTCTGATATGAAGTCAGCGAGCTTGATAGGTCGCCTCACAGTCTGGTAGTACTCATCCAAACTGTCGATAACCCTCTGAG
>NW_021347035.1:0-335 GCF_001605985.2 Dendrobium catenatum | reverse complement strand
GTTTCTCTCCTTCCAGACAAAATAAATCACAGCCGCAACAGCCAAATTATAGAAATATAGAATCTCCTTTTTGCCCTTAAATTGCCCAGAAATCCAATCAAAAACCTGAAAGATGTTAGGCTTTAACAGAAAAGAGCTCAACCCAGGAATAATACCCGAGATAATAGAGAAGGAGTAATAACAATCAAAGAAAAGGTGAGAAACAGATTCATCCGCAGTATTGCAGAGACGGCAAAGAGAGGGAACGTAAATATGCCTGTGTCTAAGAGCATCAGCTGTTTTAAGACCATTCACGAGTGCCATCCAAGCAAACACAGAATATTTCAATGCATTCC
>NW_021347034.1:0-250 GCF_001605985.2 Dendrobium catenatum | reverse complement strand
ACCCAAAATTTTGGCAACCTCCTGGCGTCTCCCCTGTATAGGGAAAAACTATGAAAAATTGGGTCTTCCCACCATGCGCAATAAAGGAATGTATGGTAGGTGTCCTCGAACGAGGATAACGCATATGTGATCTTTGTTCCCACCACGTGCAATAAAGGAATGTATAGGGTCTTCGCTACTTGTTTAAAAAGACAGTTTATTTTCCCCTCGCTCGAGGGTACTTATGAGTGACCCCGTATTGCCATAGGAG
>NW_021347033.1:0-353 GCF_001605985.2 Dendrobium catenatum | reverse complement strand
CAACCATCCAACTTGAATTCTGATGATACTATCCCCATCTATTTCACCATCACTCTGAATAATAAATCCAAGATATCTAAAAAGTGTACTCTTATTATTTTTTTTAGAAAAGTTTAAAAATATTTTGTCCCTTCTTGATGAATATTCACGACAACAATTTCTTAAAGAAAAACTTTCCCATTTCAATGTGTTAACTTTTCCTATTCTATTGGAAAGTATTTTCTTCATGCAGAGAGCAACGCAGAATCGAACTCCAGCGAAATGCAATTTAATGAATAAATTGCATTAGTTAATTATAATAAATTTATTAAAACAAATATATTTAATAAGAATAATACTAAATTTTTTAATGA
>NW_021347032.1:0-448 GCF_001605985.2 Dendrobium catenatum | reverse complement strand
TACATCAACCCAAATTCCTTAATTTGACAATTTATATAAATTTCTACCTTCACCAAATAAAGATATTAAGTTATTCCCCAAAGTAACATTCCTCACAATGTCCTTTTCTTCATACACCGTTTGAAATTCTCAAATTTCTCCCTCTGGTATACTGCGGGATTCCTAATTAACAATTGAATATTATTTAAATTATGAACTTTGCAAAGAAAAGTCAGATATTATTAAAAAAAAATTTCTTAACCTCCCCCCCAAACCTTCCTGAGAGCTACTGTTGATCTTGATTTTGCCCAGACTCTTGGTCAAAGGGTTTGACTTGGTCAAATTGACCAAGCCAGAGCCCAAGACCACTCCCAATTAATTCAATGAGTCGAGCTGAGTCTGTTAAGCCTAGACCCAGGCCCTGGGTCAACTTGGTTGACCAGGTCAACCCGGGTTGACTCAATTGGCC
>NW_021347031.1:0-220 GCF_001605985.2 Dendrobium catenatum | reverse complement strand
TTGTATCCTTATCTTACATCCCGTGTATGTGTACTCAGATGTTTATTTCGATTGAACAACAAACAAATGTTTCTAATTAGAAGTTCTTCACTTTTCAGTCAATGAATTTGTTGAGCTATTCATCAACACCTACCACATATAAACCAATAACCTTCATGCCTTCATGTTTTGTTTTTGTTTTTTTTTTCAGTTAAACAAGAAACAACTTATGCCGATTGAT
>NW_021347030.1:0-387 GCF_001605985.2 Dendrobium catenatum | reverse complement strand
ATTGCTATGAATCACATGGTACATATTTATGGTTCAAATGCTTATAAAACTCTATATTATATCATGCAATTATCTTACAAATATACCCAACGAATGATAATGCAAATGCAAAAGAAACAATGCATGTGAATGCTTAAATGTGCATGACAAAAGATGGAGCAACCCCCTTATGATTTTAGCTAGGAACATCATGATAGGAAACGCTTGGATTCCCAAGTGTTCCTAGCCAAAACTGAAATAGATCCATATGATTACTGCTGTCCACAGTGGAAAAACAGCAAAAACACCAAAAAAAACTGAGAGAAAACGTAGGGAAATTCGTAGAAAAAACGAAGCAAACACTTTTATTTCACTAGACGATGAAAAGCACTTGCAAGATACACTTTC
>NW_021347029.1:0-1084 GCF_001605985.2 Dendrobium catenatum | reverse complement strand
GAGGTCGGCGCACACGGCACCTCACCAGAGCTCTCGGCGACGGGACAGCAAGTTGTCAAGGTCATCAGCAACCTATGTTTCTCCATCTTTGTCGTCTCCGTTCTCATCTTCGCTGTTATTGACGTCACCTACCAACCCCTCGACCCTTGGTTCAAAAAATTCAAGGCTATTACCAAATCCCTCTCTGCCACTCTTCCCAACTCCACCTTCGCATACGACGACTCACTTCTTCACATCGGTGAAGATATCGTCGCCTCTTTCCCTTATGCCTCAAACACCGACGCAACTCTCCTCAATAATAGCTCCTTCCCCACCTCATCGACCTATGATCCAAACGCCCCGCTCAACTGTTCCAACCCCGCCGTCCTGGCGGCGATCCAGCGCTTCAACTCCAAGATCTTCCGCAAATACATTATCTTCATTTCGTACGACACCCCCGTCAATGGATCCAATCCTGACGAATGCGATGCCGCCTGGCGCTTCCGCAACCGTTTGGATAAGTCCTGGCGACGCTACCACGACTACCACCACTTCCGCCTTGCACCGGCTGAGAATTGCACCTTCGAGGTCGTTCACGCCGGTAAGTTCCACTTCGGTCCAACGCCGCCTGTCGTCTCCATCGTGCCACCTCCCCACCTGCCGTCCAAATCCCGGATTTGGACATCAACGACTCGATCCCCATTGTTGGATCAGAATCAGAGTTCTGCAAGCGACGGTACCTATACTACGCCGGTTGCGGTGATTAATGCAAGATTATCAATCATTATTTATGGAGCTTCCTCTGCGGCCTCGGAGAAGCGTATGCCATGTCATGAGCTTTACTTCTACAAGAGAGAATGAAGATGGTAAGAATTTCAGGTTTTACTTTGATTTTGAGCATATAAAAAACTCAGCTTTGGTTGTTGAGGTGGGGGATTTCCTTTGGGACTGGAGGAAATGGGATCGCTCCTCTGGTAAAGGCTAGAAGAGCAATGACCAAATTAGTGTTAGAAAAGTGCCTACATACAAGGTTACGCTAATGCCACACTTCAAAATTTGAAATCAACATCCAAAGACAAATGAAATAAGAGGAGAACGTGCAGGG
>NW_021347028.1:0-215 GCF_001605985.2 Dendrobium catenatum | reverse complement strand
AGAAAAATTAGTTTTGTTCTAAGAGCTTGCTGCATCAAACATGTCCTTGACACCCCAAGCAAAATAAGAGAAGAAACTTAGGAAAAAAATATACTTTTTTATTGTGCAATCAGGTAAACAAATCAACACATGCTTGCATATATATAAATCAATCAAAATAAAAGTGTAGATAATGTCTCAGTTATTACAATCAAATTTGCCAGTTGAGTTGCCCG
>NW_021347027.1:0-7219 GCF_001605985.2 Dendrobium catenatum | reverse complement strand
AGGATTTATGCTTTGATTATGGTTTTTCGTAGGAGTAAGATCTTATGGTTAGTTACCCCTCTTGGAGATGAGAGAGCTTTCAATTAAAATTTGTTGTTATAAGCTAAGTATTTAGCATATAATAATAGCAATTTGAAATTTATCATGTTACTCTTAGAGTAGAAGGCGGGGAAATGATGACAAACTCGATCAAGATCACATAGTTTTATCATCGTAATTTGTCATTGTTTATAATTTACTCAATCAAAGGAGATACTCGGTCTAACCTAATCAGAAGACCACTGTCAGCCAGAGATTGCTTAGCCTAAGGGAGCCCTTAAACTCATAGTGGATGTTTGTTCAAATTTAAGTAAATCTTAACTATCACAGGATTTTGTGACTTATTAAATGTACCCCATGATTTATTACCCAATGACTTTTAGTGATTGGGTTATAACTCACATGCTCTAGTTGTGATAAATTTTGTTGTGTCATTTTACACAATAACCATTCGATCAGAGGCTCCAATCATAATTATTCATTTGTGATGTCTTTTGATGGTAAAACCATTAATTATAGGACATATATCATTTCTTAACTAACGAGAGATCATTTGAGAATGAATTATATCGATATATTGAACAAAAAATTAGCTCTGTGTGAGATAATATTATTTTTAAATTTGTCATCCTTGATAAACGATTATGAAACGTGGATGTATTTTTATTTAAGTTTGTGGAAGGTAGGGGTGTCAAAACTGAGAGTTCATGTCAACTTGTTTTCCATACGGGTTGGGTTTGTGTTCGAGATTTTGACCCGTTTATAAAATCAGGTTGGATTCAAGTTAACCTGGAAACCTGAAATGACCCGGAGGCACTCAGACTTTGCCCTTCGCAGCACGATCCAGCCTTCGCGAGTCACGAGTGTCGCCCTCCCGCATGACCTAATGCTTGATTCCGTGTTCAAAATATGTCCTTCTCATCGCACCCACACTTCTCCCTCTGCACCGCACCCACACTTCGCTCTCTGTTCCACTCATAGACTCTGACCTTCGAATTGCAGTCCCAGTCTCAGGAGCCAATGAACCCTCCAGCGGACCCACGCTCGTGTCAGACTCTGGCCTTCGCCCTCTAATTCACAGTGCTAGCGAGCCCTCCTTTGGACTTGTGCTCACATCCAGACTCCACCCTCTAGACAAAGTGGTTGCGAGCCTCGCAGACCGGCGTTCGCGTCTGGACTCTGCATAGGTGCACCCAGATTCATGCTCGTGTTCAGACTCCTCTTGCTATATATCGGGTTCCCAGGTCAGGCTGGGTTAACCCCGGTGGGTCGAGTCTAGGTTTGAATTTCTGGCCCGTTTATATAATCGGGTCAGGTTCTGGTCAACCCATTTGAACCCAGATCAATTTCGGGTTCAGCCCGAACCTAACTCGAAAACCATTTTGACACCCCTATGGGTGGGCAGATTTCACCTGAATGATTTGAATTTTCTTAATTTTTTTCTATATTGTTTACTTGAATTCTAACCCAAAATAATTTACATAAGGATTTAAGAGCATTTTTAAAATAGAGCACCTCGAGTTGAGATTTATTGTCAACATGATCATTATTGGAATGTTTGAATATTTTATTTTATTATTTGAACATTATCAATTTTGTCCATTTGTTAACAAAGGATCATGTTTAAATGTTATAATTTTGAGCTACTATATGAGCGTTTAAGTTAGAATATTATAATTTTTGTAATGAATTTCTTTTATTAAAGATATTGAAGGCTTAATACAAACTTAAAATCAAATATTTTTATGGATTATTTTATCATATATTCACTTGCATTATATTCATGTTTTTTAAAGTGATTGTGCTCTTCTTGGAGCTACAACAAACTTTTTGAGGCAGTTAAGCGTTTCTTGATGAACTAGCATGTTTTTTGATGCACCTACATGCTTCTTAAGATAACGGTGCATTTCTCGAGATGGTGGGTGGAAGATTTTAGAAATATCTAAATTTGATTGCTTTTGTGGGTGTTTATTCTTAAAATGCACATAATGTTTTATTTTGAAAATTTAAGAAAATTACTTATCACCTTTATGTCCACTTGAATATATGTGTTGTGGATCTAATAATATAGAATGTGAATAAGAATCTTGGTATATTTTAAGATGTATTATTTTTTTGCATTTATATACTTATAACTTGCACAGTGGGTTTTGCATGGAGTCGCTCCTCCCTCCTATAAATGATTAAATACAATTGAAAGTCCTTAAAAAATTGATACATATGATGTTCGTTTTGCAAATTATTTTCTCCAGATGGTTTAGATATGATGAGCTATTTTGTGGATATTTTTCATAATGTTTAGAGCTCCAAATTTTGGCAAGTGAGCCCATCTTAGTTTGGTTTAGTTTTTTTTTTTTGCAAGTCATCAGAATAAGGATTGGAATTCGGTGGAAATAACACATCTGATTTCTAGGATAATGATATATCATTAACTATTATTATTAATAATTAAGAATATATTGTTAGATGTATGTATGAATTTTCGCTCACAATTTTCACAATGGTCACGCATTTTGAGTTGCATGTTAACCTATGGGCAAGTTTTATGTTTTGCCTTCATGCGGTAATTTAGTCCAATAAATATTCTTTTTGGACAATTTTGACATTTTAAACGCATAGGCACAATCCATGTCATGAATGTAAGACATTATAGAGACATTTATGCAACGTTGTGTCCATAAATTGTATCTTTCGACACTTTTGATCTAGTTGAGCACGAAAGGTGATTTCTTTAATATTTTTAACGTTTCAAATGTGTTAGCACAGTTCATTTCATGAACAAATTATGTTCAAGTTGTTTCATACGCACTTGAGATGATTCGAACTTTTTTCGTCAATCGATCATCATTCTCGTTGCACATGCTCAATTCAATCTTGAAGCACATATTGAGGTCAACAAAAATAATTTAAATTATTTTCACAAAATGATTAAATACTTTTCAAACTTTTTTCAAATTTTGGTCAAACCTTATTCCACCATGATCAAACCTCATTCAACCACATTCAAATCTTATTTGAATATAATTCGAATCATATTCAAGCCCCGATAAACCAAATTCAAACAATGTTTAAATATTGTTTGAATCTTATTCCAACCATATTCAAGCCATGATTGAACATTATCTAATAAACCTTGTTAAGATCTTATCCCAATCATGTTCATATTTTGTTAAACTATGTTCGAATATTATTCCAACTGGTTCTAACTATCTTCAAACCTTGTTCAAACCCATTCCAACTATTTTGGAATCTTATTATACCTTGTTTAACTATCTACTAATTTTATTTGAAAAATCTTCAAATCTTGTTGAAATTCTTTAGAACATTGTTCTAAATCTAAAATGCATGTGCAATATTTGAATCAAATTTGAATAAGGTTCAAAGATGGTTCAAACATATTTGTACTAGATAATATGATGTCTAATGATGTAATGGGTTTAAGATTTAAGATTTAGAGTGCAAATGACATTTGAATACTTAATTTAGAGAATAAAAGAAATATATATCTTTTGAGGCTTTTGGCCTTCTGAGATTTTATGTACCTATACCTTTTGAGGATTTTAGCATTCTAAATTTTTTGATATATTTGTACCTTTTAAGGCTTTTAGCTATCTAAGATTTTTTATGTACATATATCTTTTGAGGATTTTAGCCTTCTAAGTTTTTTGGTGTACCTATAACTTTTGAGATTTTTAGCCTTTTAAGAAATTTTTATGTATAGTGTCTTTTGAGGTGCATGCCTTTAGAGATTTTTGGATAATCCTAAATCTTTTGAGGCTTTTGCCTTATGAGATTTTAGGTGTACATCTACCTTTTGAGATTTTTCACCTTGTAACATTTTACGTACACGTGTTCGTTTTGAGGCATCTACCTTTAAAGGTTTTTTAATAATCCTGAACTTTTTGAGACTTTTACATTCTAAGGTCTTTAAATGAGTTGTGACATTGTCAACAACTTGCTATCACAAAGTCTTTCTAGTGAGGACTTTGCCCACTTTTAGCTTCTCTTTGATGCTACCTTTTGGGCATGCCATCATGGGGTTGTGAGTGGAGACCCTATTTGTAACTTGGCCTCATGGGATCTTTTTGGCAAGGATCTTGTCCACTATGTCATGCCTAGAATTTATTTTGAAAAAATTCTTTTCTTTTTATCTTTTATTAAACACAATCAGACTTATCTAATTACTTTTATTAATAATAATCAATGAAATTAAATTCTATAATTTAAAACATCAATAATACATATTTTCATTACTCCAAAAATCATATATAATATTCATAAATCATATAATCCTATCATATCTATCCAAATTTTGAGTATAAAAGAATAATTAAAACAAAATAAAATGACCTAAGGAATCATGATCAATCTTTCACTGCTGCTCCATTGCCCTAACTTGAATTCATTTAATCCATATATACTGAGCTAAATAGCCTAGCATATCATCCTATAACTAAATTCAAAGAATGGCATAGAATAAATATGCATGTTATTAGTCAGTTCATAAAAGTAACAATCTTGTGATTAAGAATCAGTACAAAAATTGTAAAGCTCACTTATAGTAGCAGTGAAAGCTATAAAGAATAAAATAACATGGTGACCTACCTCAATCCAGACAACTTTTTCAACTGGTTCGAAGCTAAAAATGACCCGAAGTGGCTCAAATTAGAGTTTCTCTCTCTAAAAACTCTCTAGAACCCCCCTCTCTCTCTCTCCATTTCGGTGGTTGCGATCGAATGAATGAGCGAAACGCTAGATTTTGAAATATATAAAAAGTAGATAATGGGCTAACGCAATGACGCTATCGCTTAGCGTTACAACACTAGTTTATTTTTTCCAAAACACAGAGAATGGAGCACTGTATTGTCATTATTTGGGTGGCTAGTACTGTAGTAATGCTGAGGTGCTCAAATAATAATATTTTTTAGATTTTATCAAAATTTACTCTAGACCATTGAGACTCATTATAGAGCACACACGACTATTTTCAAGCACTAAAAGACATCCAAATACATTCAAATGGGTGTAAAACACGATTTCACATATTTTCCTTTAAAAATCCCCCTTTTACATTTTTGAGTTGCTACTCACTACTAGGCGATTTCATGGACATGCTTTCCTGAGGCTATTTATTAGAGTGTTGCTCAATGTCATTAACTTGCACTAAAAATATTGAGGAAATCCCTAAAGGGTGTTTGATCTATCTAAGATTGTTTTGTTTGAGCATTGTTCCATGATGTTAATATGTGTGGAAGAGGCCAATTAATCTTCCAAGGATGTTTAAACTATTCAATATTATTTTTCAAAGTACTGCTCGATGATGTTAACTTGTATGAAAAAGGTTGAATCGAATTCCCTTGGGATCAATTATACATTGATTGGGAGGGTGCCCCCTAGTCTAAATCAACTTCTCACTAAATTGATGTTGTAGTAGTTGATGTTTGAGATGCAATAAAACAATGCATAAGATTTCCCTCAATATTAAAGGACTTCATTTATACCTAATAATAAATCATGACAAATAGACTATCTTACTTCAATCATGCCCAAGATGTTGACTTAAATTACCTTTCAAGGTTATACCAAAGGTTGCCTCTTAATCAGGAATCACTTCCAACACTTGGTGTCAAACTATTGCATGCTAAAAAATTTGAGTCGATAGAGTGTTTGTTTTACGTCTTAACATTGTACAAAGTTTCTGCATAAACAAATAAAAGTAATAGGACCAGAGAATTTCTTATGTGGAAAATCCGAAAAGAGAAAAACTGACCTAGTAGCAAAATCCACTAGATAGTAAGTGATACAAAGATATTTTCTTTTTCACAGTTGGAAAAGGACAGTTGGAAAAGGAGAGTATAGAAAATCAAGCATGATAGTTAATACCCAACAAGAGGATTTGATTTTTCTAATAAAGATTATAGATGTCCACAAATGAACTTTTATACCTACTAACATGGTTAAACTTATCAATAGTTTGTGGATGGTAGATATTTCTTATGTTGGCCCTCAATGATGATGGTGGTTGTCGGTGAAAATAGCTGGTGGTGGTTGATAGTGGCGATACCTGAAAAATGCTAAATAACTCTCCCTTGTTCTCTCCTTTCTCCCTTCATGTGAAGAATGATGGCCTATTTATAATTTTTGGAAGTGAAATGCTCCGTAAATATTGAGAAAATCTAGGGTAAAGTTAGAGTGCTTTATCAAATGATCAATATTGATTCATTCTATCATAGAGCTTTTGTTAAGCATTTAAATGCCTTAATGATATTATAATTAACTGATCTTGGGGTCATTGGATTTGTATCGCCGAGCTGCTCGATTCAATTATAAGCATGTCATATTTGGAGATTATTTGGTTACCGAATTAATGGATTGAAGCTTTCAAATGTACTTTAATCCCTTGGTTCGAGCCCATCTGAACTCAAATTAAACCGATTTTGGTATCATTGAGTTTGTCTTATTGAGACGTTCTATTTAAATGTAGGGTCGTTGAATTGGAGTTTGAATGATACCAAATTAATTTTGGAAGTTTATAGTTCAAATATACATCAAGATTAGCACTCGATCAAAAAAATTTTTGATGATGTGTCAATTAAGATTAAAAAATTAGCTTTCATAAAAAAATGTCTCAAAAAATAGAATAAGGATTTGTTTCTAAAAAAAAAAACAAATTGATCCTAAATAATGATCGTAGAATCAAATTTCATACATACAGTTTTACAATGCTTCTCGGCGACGAACTTTTATTTGGTCCGGTGAACGTATGTAGAGCTATGTTCGGCCGGCACTAAGATCGCAGGCACAAAATGAGAAATACCGAGCAATACCAACAATAACGAGAAATAACATTATGTGAAGACAAAATACCGAATTATACCGAACAATACCGAGTAATCCCAGAAAATATTGAGTAAAACTCGATATTTTTTGAGATTACTGGGTATTGCTCGGTATAACTCGGTGTTGAACTTCACAAAATGATATTCCTCGTTATTATCAAACAATACCTAAGAATACCGACCAAATACGGAACAAAAACCAAGTAACACCTAAGAATACCGACCAAATACGGAGCAAAAACCAAGTAACAATCTTCTGATCTAAGGTAGAGCTAGACGTAATAAGTTCCTCGGCGACGGCGGCTAATGGGCTATGCGTTAGAATCCCTAGGAAATGGGCC
>NW_021347026.1:0-204 GCF_001605985.2 Dendrobium catenatum | reverse complement strand
GAAGTAGAGGAAGATCAGAAAGAAACAATCCCCGACGCCGTTAGACCCCTTCTTGAAAACTTTGCGGATGTTTTCCCAGACGATTTGCCTAACCAACTGCCACCGCTGCGAGACATACAGCACGCGATAGACTTAGTACCAGGGGCATCTCTACCCAACCTTCCCCACCTCTACATGCCACTCCCTGTCCCCAACTGCCCTTGG
>NW_021347025.1:0-296 GCF_001605985.2 Dendrobium catenatum | reverse complement strand
ATGTGTTTGGCGGCTAGATTACCCTTAGGTTAGGTACGATCTGGATGTTCACATAATTTTCTGATGGTGGCCACGCTCATGCAGGGCAATAAAAAAAGGGGGGCTAAGTTAATAATAAATGTTAATTGTTATAAATGCTTGCACTGGCGTTTCAGCTGCTAAAGCAACCAAATAAAAGAGCATAACCAGTGTGTATTACTTACTTTTCTGCACATATATACAACTGCTTGAGAATAATTGCTCTTTTTATTAACTGTTCAGGATAACCCTGCAGGTGAGTCTAGATTTTTGATTTG
>NW_021347024.1:0-240 GCF_001605985.2 Dendrobium catenatum | reverse complement strand
ACTCTCGGCGATCCCGAGCTTACTTCTTAGGTCGTTATAGTTACTATGTGAGCCTAAAAATTTTATTAGAATTACAAGTAGAAAAATTTATTCGTACCCTTACGAAAAAAATCTCTCCGATTCGAATCCAGAATAAAACAAAACACGGCATGCAAGAGTCCTAAAAAAAAGCTAATGCACAAACAATATAAACAATCAAATTTAATAATCCAAATATAATGTCCAATGTCAAATGTCCAT
>NW_021347023.1:0-337 GCF_001605985.2 Dendrobium catenatum | reverse complement strand
TTTTGATGTCTCATCTTCTAGTTCCGTCTCCGATGAGTCCGATGCCAAATCCGCGCAAAGTGCTTTTTGTACTCTCATCTTGTCCTTCCTTAGCTTAGGTTTCTCCTCACCATTTTCTTTGCTTGAGTGATCTTTAAGTGTAGGGTAATCAGTTCTCATGTGTCTTGGTTTCCTTCATTCATAGCAAACAACATTAGAAGATCCTTTAGAATTTTTATGATCCCTACCTTTTCTCCAATGATGCTTTTATTTCTTCCTCAGAAAGCTTTTGAATTTCCTTGTGATGAAGGCAACTTCATTGCTTTTAGACCCGGAAGATTCAGAATCTGATTTGTGT
>NW_021347022.1:0-293 GCF_001605985.2 Dendrobium catenatum | reverse complement strand
AAAATCCTTTTTATTAATATCAAATGTGATTCTTTTGGATCTGATTAAAATCTAACACATAAACAAATACTAAATATGATATCAGGCTGGCTCTCTATCAAGTAAAGCAAAGATCCAATTATTCCTCAAAATTTATTTTGATCAACAAATTTTTTCTTAGGGTCCTTATCCAACTGAACTGAGAAACTCATAGGTTTACTAACAGGTTTAGCATTATCTATTTCATACTTTTTGAGGACGTCCTTAACATACTTTAACTGACTAAGAAATGTACCCTCCTCAATTTGCTTAAT
>NW_021347021.1:0-216 GCF_001605985.2 Dendrobium catenatum | reverse complement strand
TTAACTGAAAAATACACAACATGAAATACTCTACAAAATTCATATCTAATCAAAGCTCTTATGTTACAGAAAATATATTAATGATACTAATATAATAAATACAATATACTTATTTGCTTATTATTTTTTCCCCTCATATAAAATGTATCACATAAAATTACCTTTTTATGGAGCAAGATTTGATAAATTACTTGAAGAAGAAAGTTAATACATCAA
>NW_021347020.1:0-215 GCF_001605985.2 Dendrobium catenatum | reverse complement strand
GTTGGTTTCAAAAAAAAAAAAAAAAAAAAACATTTTAATCTCTGATGTAGTGTTGCAGTCTATCAGAACTGTAATTAACTTTGACAAACCCTACGCCACCGGATCCGCAACACGTATACAAGCGGACAGAAGGCGTTCGTAGGCCCCTTAAATGAAATTTTGGATATTTTCTAAATAAAACCACTCTTGATTAAATGGATCATATTTAAATATTT
>NW_021347019.1:0-355 GCF_001605985.2 Dendrobium catenatum | reverse complement strand
CGCCTCGATTCCCGATTTCGCCTTTTAAAACGTTGGTTAACACTAACTAATTAAAGCTTATTCAAACAAAAAACGGAGGAAATAAACCTAATCAAATAAGGCCTAAGTATATATAGATCAAGAACAAGAGACATTAATAATACACACACACACACACACAAGAAACAAGAATTACCAAACCCAAAAATTTGCAAAGTATATATAGATCAAGAACAAGAGACATTAGTAATAATATAACAACAACAACATCAAGCCTTTGTCCCACTACGTGGGGTCGGCTACATGAATCTTTTTTACCATTGTGTCCTGTTAAAAATTAAATTTTCGTTTAAATCTAATAAAGAAAGATCATTTC
>NW_021347018.1:0-787 GCF_001605985.2 Dendrobium catenatum | reverse complement strand
GTTCTTTTTCTATTCGTCGCATTTAGTTGTCTTTTGCGTAGTTTGTTAGCTTCTTCACTACTTCTTCTGTGTCTTGGCACCGCACACCTACAAACTGAGGAGAACCCAAAAGATATATGGCTCGACAAATAATAAAAGGTACGTTCCAGTTTCTATTGCATTTTTTTTTCATTTCCTTACACTGTTGTTTATTTATAGAACTGCTCTAATACCTTTCTTTCTGTGTCTTGCGAGGTACCTTTTGGAAAGCAATGGACTAGGAGCGCTTGGAGCTGAAGCTAGGACAATCGGATCCAAGCATCAGTCGTCCCTACTCATCTAGTAGGGGCGCTACGGGCGGAACCACCGGGTCATAGCCCCTGGTGCTGTAATCTTTCTGAAACTTAGAGAACCTTTAGGGGCCTAGTTGATTGTACGCCTCCCACCCTTAGGTCCTTAGAAACTTCAATTATATTTAGGACTGCTTTTGTTTTATTTTTTTTTAGATCCTTAAAATCCTATGACATCCGTGTAGAAGTCTTAGGAGTTAGAAGAACAACATTTTTTTTTAATCCTACAACACTAACGACATCTAAGGACAAAAAATTAAGGACCGAGTCTTAGGAAACATAGACTTAGGGTGCACGTTCCTTATAGGATAGAGTTTCTAAAACAAAAACCTAGTGACACGTTTTCCTAGATTTTAATTTTCTTTAATCTACTAATAATCAACTAACTAATTCTAATCTAACTCTTAAAATCTATTAAAATACTTAATTCTTAATTAAATTATTATTAACATTCTATA
>NW_021347017.1:0-204 GCF_001605985.2 Dendrobium catenatum | reverse complement strand
CCCTTATATGTATTATTTTTTGAATTGAAATCTAATTCAAAAAGATCTAAATCAGAAGGAGAAATTGAATTTTCTCAATCTTCCTGCATAAAAATACCTTCAGATCTAATAGAATATTATTGCATAACCATGAATCCTAAGTCATCATTTTCAAACTCAAGTATCACAAACATCAAAGGACACATGAGTTTTCTGAGATTTAGA
>NW_021347016.1:0-525 GCF_001605985.2 Dendrobium catenatum | reverse complement strand
CTGTCGATCTATTTTTCAGAACTTTTTTATCGGTTTGGCTGGGAATTTGGTTTTGGGGAGTGGCGATTTCTGAAATGGTTGCAAGTATCTGGTATGATCTGCCTTATTATTATTATTATTATTATTGTTGTTGTTTTAGGAGTTTAGATGTTTGTTATTTTCTTGTGATAAGAATGGCCTGGATTTGATGTATTTGTGCGGATTGGTAGGCGGGGGGATTGTAGTTGTAATGTTCAGTAATTTTTTGGACTGTTTTCCTGTGCTAGAGTTGGATTTTA
Organism: Dendrobium catenatum; assembly: GCF_001605985.2. Taxonomy (NCBI): domain Eukaryota; kingdom Viridiplantae; phylum Streptophyta; class Magnoliopsida; order Asparagales; family Orchidaceae; genus Dendrobium; species Dendrobium catenatum. The sequence continues at coordinate 247 of NW_021347016.1, read as the reverse complement.
GTCCAAGAATCAAGCAGGGGAAATGAAAGTATTCTGTCAAGATGGCATTTAGTTAAATTCTAATTCTTCGGAGCTTTTGTTGATTGATTGTGGTGGGCCTGTAGAAGATACTTTGGGATTACAAACTTTGAATCCGCTGATGCGCGATTTTAGTGTTTTAAGTAGGATGGATTTTATTTTTTGCTGTGTTTGATCTAAGATTGGGTAAATTGATAAATTCTTTTGGCAAAATGCTTTGTAAATACTA
>NW_021347015.1:0-203 GCF_001605985.2 Dendrobium catenatum | reverse complement strand
CAAGTCTGTACAGCGGAAATCAAATCAATAGTCAATGTAGTACGGAAATCAAATCAATAATCAATATAGCGGTAAAAACATCGATAAAGCAATACGTCTCAGCAATCACATCAGTAAGTGACTGGAAGATGTCAAATCAAAACCGGGTCAAAAGTTCGACTATGAAAACACAAAACAGTGCACAACTCGGTCAAAACACAACA
>NW_021347014.1:0-253 GCF_001605985.2 Dendrobium catenatum | reverse complement strand
ATCCCGCTTAAGGAAGTCAAATCAGAAGATGTGATGTGCTTCTTCCGCGATCATGTTGTCTACCGTTTTGGTGTTCCACGCCGTATAATTTCGGATAACGGCCCGTCTTTTAGAAGCACTAAAATCGCTAGATTTGTCCGCCGCCATAACATAAATTGGCGGTATTCCTCGATTTACTATCCTAGGACTAATGGTTTGGTTGAAGCATTCAATAAGACCTTAGTCCAATTGATAAGAAAGATACTTGTGGCAA
>NW_021347013.1:0-206 GCF_001605985.2 Dendrobium catenatum | reverse complement strand
AACTATTATTTTTAGGCAAAAAGAATTTGAACTATCAGTGTAATCAAGGTCTAACATATAAACATTGTTCATTCATTTTCCTTCTAAAACATGTTTTTCATTTAACCTAATCAGGCATTTGTTAGACAGAAATTTAATGTTAAAACCTTTATCACACAGTTGACTAATTCTAAGTAAGTTATGCTTCAAACCATCAACTAATAAAA
>NW_021347012.1:0-245 GCF_001605985.2 Dendrobium catenatum | reverse complement strand
TTTGAAGTTTACTACAGAATTTTTTTTCTTTGGAAACAAAATTTGTTCACCCAAAAAAATTTTGAAGTTCAGGGGAGAAAGTATTTCTTTTCTCCTGAAGGACAAAACATTTTAATTTACCGGAAAAAAGTATATTTTCACTTGAGAAAAAAAAAAGATTCAAAAAAGTTTGGTTGTTCATAGGAGAAAAAAATTAATATGAAAATGCAAATCATTATTTAAATGGTAATTTTTTAAACTAAAAA
>NW_021347011.1:0-230 GCF_001605985.2 Dendrobium catenatum | reverse complement strand
CATTAAAAGCAGGCCTAGAACTGCCGGAGTGCAAGAGACCAGAGGAGTCGAAAGAAACTGGTGACCCGAACTACTGGCCGTATCACCGAGTGCTGGGCCATCCCATTGAAGATTGCTATATCTTCAAGGATTGGGTTGAAAGGAAATACTGGAAGGGAGAGCTCACGTTATCAGATAATGTGTTAGTTAATCCTAGAAAAGAATCAACCCGGGTAGTTACGACTTCCTCC
>NW_021347010.1:0-288 GCF_001605985.2 Dendrobium catenatum | reverse complement strand
GGGAGCAGGAACACGTCATCATATTGAGAGAGGGAGTGTCGCCGGTCAGCGTGTGACCTTACCGTTACCCTCAGTTTCAAAAGGATGAAATAGAAAAGTTGATCAGAGAAATGCTGGAAGCAGGGATCATCAAACCCAGCACCAGCCCATTCTCTAGTCATGTTCTATTAGTAAAGAAGAAGGATGGCAGTTGGCGGTTTTGTGTATACTACCGCGCACTCAATAAGGAAACGGTACCTGATAAGTTTCCAATACCAGTGATTGACGAATTGTTGGATGAATTGAGTG
>NW_021347009.1:0-273 GCF_001605985.2 Dendrobium catenatum | reverse complement strand
GCGCTACGACGAAAATGAGGCCTCGAAGATGCTCGGACGACGTCCGATCGACAAACGGACAGCTCCATTGCGTCCGGAACGTCGTCAACATTCAGAAAATATATTTTATTTGATAAATTTGGATCATCTGAGATGGTGGAGAATTTTTAGGTGATGCAAATATGATATAAAGGCCTGCGTTACGACGGAAACAAGGTCTCGAAGATGCTCGGACGACGTCCGATCGACAAGCGGATAGCACCATTGCATCCGGAACGTCGTTGAAATTCAGAA
>NW_021347008.1:0-434 GCF_001605985.2 Dendrobium catenatum | reverse complement strand
ATATGTAATAAGTAGTGACTCAGAGGAGGAAAGAAGATGACCTCCACCTAAACCATCTGGTACTCTAAATTTTTTGGATATGATCCAGCGATTTGATCAGCTTGAGAGTCATTTTGATCAACACTTTGATCAAATTGAAACTCATCTTTAGCAGCAGGACTATCAACATCAGCAGGATATGGATTGGGTTAGAGGTCAGTTTGATTCAGTTAACACGAATATGATTATTATGAATAACTATTTCAACTTTTTCAACCCTCCTCAGCCTCCTCAAAATCAAGATCCTTCAGAGTAATGATTGTATTTCTGTTTGATTCTCTATACCAGATGTGATGTGGTGTGATTGTTAACTGTTATGTTTTTATGTTTTATGTCATGTTATGTGATGTTTTGTGTCGTTAGTTTTTATTTAGTGTTTTGAAAAATGTGTTTAT
>NW_021347007.1:0-428 GCF_001605985.2 Dendrobium catenatum | reverse complement strand
TTTTGTGCTGTATAGGGGTCTCAATATTTGACCTGACTCGAAAACCCAACATGATAATTTTGGATTTGGGTTGACCTGAATCTGAATCGGGTCAGGTTCGGGTTGTAGTTTTTAACTCGTTTAAAAAATGGGTCGGGTTGAGTTGACAAGGGAACCCAAAAATGACCAGTAATGACCCGGCTGCCCGATCTGCCCGCGTCGTTCAGCCCGCATACATTAACTCACTATTGTAGTGCCACGCATGACGCGACGTCACCATCACATCACCTTGCCGAGTTGCATTTGCCCAGTGCGGCGATGCCTGGCTGCCCGCGATCCAACTGCTCAGAGTGATAGCGTGCCATGGCCCAGTCGCATGACTCGCGTCTACCCAACCATTGTCAAGGACCCGCGATCGAGTCCACCGCACGTCGGTGCTGCCCGCTGCT
>NW_021347006.1:0-289 GCF_001605985.2 Dendrobium catenatum | reverse complement strand
ATTCTGGTCAATGGTCAGCTTTCAAACTGGATTACAGCGGAGTGTGGCTTCCGCCAAGGGTGTCCGCTGTCACCTTACCTGTTTATCCTCTGCTCGGAATTGTTGTCTGCCCATTTCAAGCAAAACTTCCGGGAGATGGGAGTTCCGATCAGCTTGGGGGGACCTCCTGTCTCCCACCTCCTTTACGCTGACGATATTCTTTTTTTTGCAGGTGCTACCACGACAAATGCCCGGAAGACCATGTCAATTCTGACGGAGTACTGCTCTTGGACGGGGCAGAAAGTTAACC
>NW_021347005.1:0-256 GCF_001605985.2 Dendrobium catenatum | reverse complement strand
AGACCTTAGATACCGCTCTTCTCTTTGTGCCACATGGTAAAATGCATTAAAAATATGTGGAGTTGTGAGAAATATTGCTCAATCAAAAAAGTTGTGATGCCCTACAATGAACATTTCATTTGTTCCTATAAAGCTAGTTATTCATGCATAGAATTTGTTCCTAATAAACTCACATCTTGACTTTCTGGTGGGGGAAAAAAACCTTCCTTTAAAATGTTTGGAGTTGGATATTTCTTCCATTTTAGTTAGGCTTTGG
>NW_021347004.1:0-311 GCF_001605985.2 Dendrobium catenatum | reverse complement strand
AATTTCAAAATTTCTCCAAACACTTGGGAACACTTCTTTAGGTCACTCCTGACTTTTGGGGGTGATTCCAATCAGTTTGGAGCTAATTTGGAATAAAACCCCTAAAATACTCTTTATTAATTTTTTTTATTATAATAACCATGCAGGAGTCTAAGTCTAGACTTTCTTTTTCAAAAGCAATATATTTTATAAATATCATTGAGTTGTGAAATTTTCTAAAAGTCTGATATTTCAAATATAAGGTACCCAAAGAAAAAAATAAAGGCTCCCACTCGGGGAATTTCTTATTTGTTTGGGTACCCCCTTAGAGG
>NW_021347003.1:0-1130 GCF_001605985.2 Dendrobium catenatum | reverse complement strand
ATTTGTGGGTCCTAGCTATACATGGTGTAATAACAAGAAAGGGAATTCTAGAATTTGGGAGAGACTTGACAAGTGTCTTTTAAATTCTACTTCTCTTCACAATATTCCTATGGCTAAGGTGCGTCACTTGCCTAGAGTTGCTACGGATCATGCTTCTATCTCTATCAATTTAGTAGAAAATCAAAACCAGAAATCGGGTTTCTTAATATTTGAAGACACTTGGAAGACTTATCCAGCCACTTGTAACATTATACGCAAAGCTTGGAAAAAAATGGATTTTTGGGTCTAGTGCTTAAACTCTTCAAAGGAAGTTAAAAAGGTCTATTAAATCTCTTTATTACTGGAATAAAAACAAGTGTAAAGAGTTGAATTCTTTAAGGGATGAATTGAAGAAAGACATTTTACTGTTATAGATTGAAGAAGCTAGTGAAGGAGGCTTAACGGTTGATAAGCTAACTTTGTTGAGGAATAAAGTTCATGATCTTAATGTTACTTTGAGTAGGCTTTCCACTTGGTGGAATCAAAGATCCAAAATCAGATGACAGCAAGTTTGGGACATCAACTCTAATTATTTTCATCAGTATGCTTTGGCTAAGAGGAACGGAAACATGATTTGGCAGATTAAAGATGAGAGTGAGGCTGTGGTGGAAGATTTGGAGCAAATTGAAACTATTTTTTACAGTTTTTTTCAGAAAAAATGGTCAGCCATAGATTGTATACTTTCGGATTGGCCTTCCAGTCCAGAAAAATTGAGAATTTCCAAGGAGGAAGCTAAATCACTGAACATGGATTTAACTAAAGAAGAATTGATAAAAGTTGTCTTCAAGCAAGGTAACAGTAGATCCCCTAGTTTAAATGGAATTACTACTTCTTCTTTCAAATTTTATTGGAAAATTGTAGAGGAAGACACTTGGAAGGCTATTGAAGGTTTTTTTAAAACCGGTATTATGTTTAATGAGTGGAAGGATACACTTATTGTTCTTATACCTAAAATTGAAAAAACTACTTTACCTTCTAACTATAGGCCTATTAGCTTGTGTCAATCGACATATAGGTTTGTGGCTACCATGATTTTAAATAGAATGAAAAGTTTCATTGCCAAGTGTATCACAGAAGAACAAGCAGCTTTC
>NW_021347002.1:0-298 GCF_001605985.2 Dendrobium catenatum | reverse complement strand
CCATGGGATCTTGATCGGGTCCATCATCCATTTCCCCTACCATCCGCTTTAAGTACGAGATGGTGAAAATTTCTATTTTAAATATCAAAAACCTTCAAATTTTCAAATATCAAATTTGCCAAATTCTCAAACTTCCAAACATTTCCAAAAATCCAAATCCATGCTGCTACTATATGCCAGATAACATGTATTCTATACGTATCTGATTGACGACTAGCCTTAATTGAAAGTTCTCTCTCGTGATAGGGAGGGGTAATTAATTATAGGGGCTTGCGCCTATAGGAAACCAGAACTTAGA
>NW_021347001.1:0-1010 GCF_001605985.2 Dendrobium catenatum | reverse complement strand
GAGCACCTGAGAGTGGTGTTGGGTGTGCTGAGGGAGTATCAGCTGAAGGCCAACTTCAAGAAGTGTGACTTCGCCCAGGCACGGGTAGAGTACCTAGGGCACGTGATATCCCAGGAGGGAGTTGCTGCAAATCAGTCCAAGATAGAGGCGATGCTGGCATGGCCTCAACCCAAGACCTTGAAGGGGCTCAAAGGATTCTTGGGACTGACAAGCTACTACAAGAGGTTCGTAAGGGGATACAGCACCATAGCGTGGCCACTGACAGAGCAGTTGAAGAAGGACAACTTCTTATGGGGGGAAGCAGCTTCAGAGGCTTTTGAGAAGCTGAAGAAGACCATGACAACGATGTCAGTGCTTGCTCTGCCAGACTTCAATCAGGTGTTTGTAGTGGAGACAGATGCTTCAGGCTATGGATTGGGAGCAGTGTTGATGCAGAACCACAGGCCATAGCTTACTTCAGTCAGGTATTGTCGTCCCGGGCTAGGCTGAAGTCTGTCTACGAGAGAGAGCTGATGGCTATTGTACTGGCCATCCAGAAGTGGAGACCTTACTTATTGGGCAGACACTTCATTGTCAGGACTGATCAGAGGAGCCTGAAGTACTTGTTAGAGCAGAGGATAGTTACAGAGGAGCATCAAAGGTGGTTGTCCAAGCTGCTGGGATATGATTTTGAGATCCACTATCGGCCGGGACTAGAGAATAAGGCAGCGGATGCCTTATCACGCTGTATGGGGGAGCTCCAGGGGATTGCTATATCAGTATCAGTACTGATAGATTGGGGAGCCATCAAAGAGGAGAGCATTCAGAATGAGGAGCTAAAGAAAATCAAAGAAGATGTGTTATCAGATGTGAACAGCCACCCAGGCTACTCAGTTGTGGGGGAAAGACTGTACTATCAGGGAAGGAGTGTGATTCCAAGGTCTTCCATCCACATTCCCCAGCTACTACAGGAGTTTCATGGGAGTGTCATAGTAGGGCATTCAGGAGTGCAAAAAACTTATAGCCGGTTA
>NW_021347000.1:0-278 GCF_001605985.2 Dendrobium catenatum | reverse complement strand
GATTAGTTCAAAATATAACTTTATAGTCCAACAGATTTTTAAGGATGTCCAGGATGAATAAAAGAAAAAATGTACTGATCATCCCAACCGATCATGCAATCATCCTGTACGATTAGTTCAAATCATGAAAATCATCCTAAAAAATCATTCGGAACATCCAGTATGTTTAGAAGAAAAAAAAATAATGTATCATCCTATATAATTGTGGATGATTGTCCTGGATGATATGATCGTTCAATCAAACCATACCTAGATCCCTAATCAAGGTTTGACATGTA
>NW_021346999.1:0-789 GCF_001605985.2 Dendrobium catenatum | reverse complement strand
ATTGACCCCTCATTTCTCATGGAAAGAAGCTCAAATAAGGAAGAGAAGAAAGAGAATGAACAGAGAAAAATTAGAGTTGTCTTGCCACCAAACTCCTCCTCGACTGGTGGCGTGTCATAACTCATCTCAGAATGACTCGCATATAATAATTTCAGGGCCAGTAGCCCCAAGGTTTACGAGCCCGGGTCTATTCCATCTTTAGGCCAAGCACAATTGAATACAACTTTCAAGATTTGTCTGTGCAGTTAGCACCGGACAGATTATTAAAACCTCTAATTTTGATCAAGAACAGCGAAAGAGTGCATAAATTCTAACAACGTACGCTGATAGCCATATCCACACAAGTAGAAAAATCGATACTCGATAGTAATCAACACATCCTATTTCACCGTGATCGTGGCGGCAAGTTCTATCTAATTTATAGTAGCTTGGAAAGTGAACGTACGCAGTGTTCGTCGTCGCTCCGCGCCTCCGCCTCCGCCCAATGATGAGCACCTTGAAGATTTCTCTCTCTTTTGGCTATATATAAAGTCCTCGCGCGCGATGCAGTCTGCAATTACAAGTGAGCAACGCAGCGAATTAGCAAGCCCAAAATGAAGGCCTTTTTCTCCTTACTGCTCATCATCACTGCCCTTTGCGCCACCTCCCGAGCCGGGAACATAGCCGTTTACTGGGGTCAATCGGACGACGAAGGATCCCTCGCCGATGCCTGCGCCACCGGAAACTATGCCTTCGCCATCGTATCCTTCCTTTGCGTCTTCGGCAACGGCCAGACTCCTGAGCTCAACC
>NW_021346998.1:0-311 GCF_001605985.2 Dendrobium catenatum | reverse complement strand
TTTTACCCCTCTTTTTAAAATTTAAAACCAAGGAAATTAACTTTAGTGAATTTTATAGAAAATCTTTTTCAACCACAAGTTAAAAGCAGTAAAGCAAAAATAAAAGTAGCGGAAAAATAAAAGACATGAGATTTATAGTGGTTCGGTCAAACACGACCCACATCCACTCCCCGGAGGCACTCTCCGAGTATTGCACTAATACCACTAGTGACTCTCCTTTTGCACACATAGTTGGGCGGATAAGCCTTTACAAAAACTCTCTTCCACCACTACCCGGTGCGACAGAGAACCGTCGTCCATTAACACTCTTC
>NW_021346997.1:0-295 GCF_001605985.2 Dendrobium catenatum | reverse complement strand
AGACCGAACCACTATAAATCTGGTGTCATTTACTTTATTGTTTTTATGTTTTCACATTTGTAATTCTTAGTCTTAAAAACTCCGTGGTTGAAAAACTTTTTCTACAAAACTTAAAAGAAATAATTTTTATTTCGGTTCAACATAATTTTAAAAGAGGGCTTAAAATTTTTTAAACTACCAATTCACCCATCCTCTTGGTAGCCTTTGGGACATTAATTTAGGCTTAACAACCTAATTACTAGACTCAACAACATATTATATTGACAATCTTCTTTGTTCACTCATTGCTTATGAG
>NW_021346996.1:0-322 GCF_001605985.2 Dendrobium catenatum | reverse complement strand
TCACATAAAACGTCCGTTGATGATCCGATTAGGAGAGTATATGTATTAGATTTGACCTACCTTAAGAAAGATTGAGGTCAACAAAAAAAAAAAAACTTGATTTGAAAATATTTGAAATGACCTTTCTTTATTAGATTTGACCTATGTTTTTGTTTAGTGATTGATTTGGATCTTTTTGAACTCTAATAAAATTATTCTTATCATCACCAAAATATATTGAAATTAAATGCAGATGATATTATCATAATTAAATCCTAAAGTTTCTGATCCGACATCAATACAGACTTACATACATAACACCTAAAACTATTGAAAATACATA
>NW_021346995.1:0-519 GCF_001605985.2 Dendrobium catenatum | reverse complement strand
GAGGCATTATAACTCAAGCCATTTAAGGAATCCTTTTTCAGGTGTTAGATGTTTTTCATGTGGCATGCTAGGACACATCTCACATACTTGTACTGTTCACTATAGTACACATTGGGTGTGGAGATCAAAGGTGCATGATTTACAACATACCACACATGCATTACATCCTACTTTTCATAAGAAGGGACCCAAACATGTTTGGGTTCTTATATCTGGCATTTGATAATTTTGTAGGTGGGCTCTCACGAAAGGCCTCGTGAGAGTATGTGGTACCTGGATAGCGGATGCTCTCGACATATGACTAGAGATGCCAATCAATTTATTATGTTGGAGTCCAGGATTGGAGGCAAGGTTACTCTTGGAGATAATACCACCAGGAAGGTGGTAGGCTCAGGTATAATTGGTAATTCCAAGAACCTAACGATTGAAAATATTTTGCTTGTAGATGGATTAAAGCACAACCTGCTCAGCATCAGTCAACTATGTGACAAAGGCTTCATCGTGCAATTCTTTGCAAAT
>NW_021346994.1:0-308 GCF_001605985.2 Dendrobium catenatum | reverse complement strand
AAATTGAGTGAATTGTAAAACTTCCCAAATTTGTCAAAATCCTAATTAGGAAAGTTTTGAATACGCTTTAGGACGAAATTCAAATTCAAATGAATTTCTTCATACTCCTTCCTAGATCTTGTGTGCTGATTTGGAAAGATTTTCATTGCTCCCACATCAATTTCTCACTCCTGATTCCCCTTAAACCTGAGAATAATTTCAGGTTTTTGAATTGAAACTCCTCTCCCTCCTCTATGGAAACCGCCGGCCCCCTTCTTTGATGGGCTCCATGAATGGCTCATCAATCTCCCTTAATTATATTTGAAATT